>NC_068545.1:9753582-10019581 GCF_026212275.2 Microplitis demolitor
GAATGCAAATTCATTTTAAAAGTCGTATACGAATTATCGTCAAAAACGGAAAAGTCCGAATTTGACAGACATTTGACAAAAATTTCATGGGAATTTTTATTAGGGTTTTTTTCTAGTAAAAAAAAGTAACCTCTAAATTAAAAAAAAAATTAACCGCTAATTTTATTTTCAAGTTTTGCTATCAAATTGTCGGCCAATTCAAGCAGCACATTTTGATAATTTCAATTGTTAAATTACTGTCAGTTTTAATCTAAAGTGGCTTTTAGCGTAATTTCATACATCTAACAACATTGTGGCGCTACCTGTCAATACCTTATTGGCGAAATTTGGAAATCAGGTTTTTAATCAATGGAAACAAATAATTATTTTTTAAGTTAATTTTTTAACGGAAGATTTAATATCATTATACAAAAACAAAATATCATTATACAAAAAAAAAATATTATTTATTGAAGACTACTAATGGAAATTCTAGTTTTTTAATTACATTTTTGTTATAAATAAATTACTGTTTTATTTGTTTTCACCAACAATCACCGACAAACGGTTTCCTAGCAATTTAAATGAAAAAATAAAAAAAATATCGAAATAGAGGGGTTCAATGAAAAAAATTAAAGGTTAATTTTTATTTACTTTTTCATAATTAAGCAATTAACCCTCAAACAACTTTGATAGGTCAACATTGATCGACAAACGACCAACAAACGATTGCAATTGAAATAAATCGGATCGGTTTATATTGAGTTGGTATATAATGAGGAGTTAAGTTGGAGCTCAAATATACAACTTCATTAACCGATTTCTGATAATATTCACAATCAACACGACAAAAAGAAAACAAATTCTACCAAAAACAGATTCTCTGTATAACATCGCGCCAAGTACACGTTTAAAATTTTTTACAGATAAGAAAAAATTATTTTTTACAAAAAAAATAAATCAAATCGAAAATACCAAGTACCTAGTATGATGCAAAATCATAACAAACATTTTCATAAAATTTAAAAAAAAAATTGTATAACAAAATTTCAATGTACTTGGTGTGTTTACAAAAGAGTAAAAAAAAACATGTTTGATTTTATTAGAAATTAATTTTGCTTGAGTACATGTAGTAACGCACACTAAGTACATTGAAATTTTGTTATACAATTTTTTTTTGAAATTTTATGAAAATGTTTGTTATGATTTTGCATCATACTAGGTACTTGGTATTTTTTCGATTTGATTTATTTTTTTTTGTAAAAAATAATTTTTTCTTATCTGTAAAAAATTTTAAACGTGTACTTGGCGCGATGTTATACAGAGAATCTGTTTTTGGTAGGATAAAATTTACAGGAAAGTTGACTTTTCGAAAATTCTTTGATTTTCTTAGCGGAAAGTTAAAAAATACAATCAATTTACAAATAGATACAATCAATATGTAGTATAATTATAATAACAGATATTTCTTATTATTTTTCAAATGATAAATAATATTCAGTTGAATATTAGAGCATTTTTATTATTTTTTTATACAGTCCGTTCACTTACATGTCTATGAATTCTATAAATCGCTACGCATCCTGACAAAATATATAAAATAAAATTAATTGTTTAATAATAACGTTAATAAAAAATAATAAATATCTAATATAACAATAATAATGCTAATAAAAATTATTTTGTTCATTCCATTTTTTCTTCTTTTATCATTACGAAAAATGATTAAAATAATTATTAATGAATTATTTACTACTTTCCACTATGTTACTTAGTTTTAAATCCATTTCACTTTTATTTAATTTTTTAATTTTCTTTATTATTATTATTGATTAAAATTTTCTTCAACAGTAAAAATAATGAATAAAACTATTACTGCGAAAACATCATTTTCATAATAATTTAATACATTTAAACCTAAAAAAATAAAAATGATAATATTATATTATCAAAACGAAGTAAAATAATTTAATCGAAATTCAGAAGATTCTTCAATTTTTTTTAAATTTTTGTTTAAAATGAAGTTTTCTAGAAAAAATTTTTTAATTAATTCAACTTATTAACAAGACTTGCATAAATAACAAAAAAAGAATAACAAAAATATTTTTGAACGTCTTTTATAAATTCATTAGAAGAATAAAAATAAGGATTCGGGAGTTAACAGACAATTAAAAATTTTCGGATTTTTTTTTAACAAATTAATTATAAAATAAAAAAAAAAAAAAAAAAAAAAAAACTTAAAATATGCATAGGTAAAAAATTTAAAAAATTGTTGGTGCAATTCTTAAATATATATTTTTTTGTAATCTATGGTTTTAAAAAATAATCCAAAAATGATTAGACGTCGGCTAACTTCAGTATCGAAAATTTTATTTTTTAAAACTATTGATTTGTCTTTGAAAAAAATTATTTATAAATCTTTGTTTATTGTGTGAGTAAAAAATAAATGATTCCATCCATTTCTTCAAATGAGAAAAAGGATTGAAATCATGCCCTCTAAAATATTAGAACAATTACAATTTTCAGTGTTGGAGATAAAAAATTTTCGTGCGAGAACTTTCATGATTTAAAAATTATAAATATCATTAGTAATCGTCCCTACAGGCTCATACTCTAGAATCATATGCATTCCAAAGATTTTTAACAAAACATGTTTAATTAATTTTATCAAAAATTTTTCACTCAAGTGATCGGTATGAATTCAATAAAAAAAAAATAATAATTCAACTTTTACGAAATTTAATTGAAGAATCTATAATAAAATAGGGTGGCCCCCACTTGTAAACAAATACCGAATCTATTACACGTGAGGTAAAATTTTTCTGTGATCAACAAATTTATTAGTATAAAAAAAATATTTAATCAATTTAATACTGGAAATTTTAATACTATTGAAATTAAATTATAGTGAAAAATTTCCGATAAATTGAAAAAAATGAAATAAAAATTAAACTTTTATTAATTTAACTGTAAAGTTTATTTATAATTTTCAAATCTATTATTTTAAATGGTAGTTAATTTATTAATTTATGCAGCAATTCCAACCAATTTAATTTCATCACAAAAGCAATTGCGATCAATTAATTATAATAAGTTTTTGAAAGTAATGACAGCCCAACAAATTTAATTCCCTGGCGGATCTGAATTACAATAAATTATCTTTATTTACGGTATTCGAAAGAATTACGGTAAAATACGATATTCTAGCGTCAATTGCGGTATTTTAGGTAAAGTACGGCATTCTGCGGAAAATTACGACATTTTACGTAAAAATTTATTGTAATAATGAGGTACTTTACAGTGAAAGTGTGGCATTTTTTTAGTAAAGTTACGACATTTCACAGTTAGTGCGGTACTTTATCGCAAGTTTGCGATAACATTGCGGTATTTCACCGTAAACACGCAGATTTACTGCACTTTACCGTGAAGCGTGGTATTTTACCGTGTTACGGCAAAAATGCCCCAAATTGCGGTAAATTACTATAAATGACTGTAATTTATCTATTCTAAGGTAAAATACGGTAATTTGATGTAAATTGACTCCGCTAGAGTAATTATTATAATTCATAATAGATCAGCATTAAGTCGCATAAGCATATCAATAAATTTTATAAAATAATTTTAAGATGAATAATTTTCAAATGTATTTAATACTTATAAGATACATTATGTTTTATTTATTGTTCACTCATTGTCTGTCTAGCTTCCACAATTTTTCTTTTAATTTTTTCATTTTTAAATATATAAACCATAAAACTCACGTAAATCTTTCAGACTTAATATCAGCTCTTTTACAAACTTATTTTTTTTTTATACATTGCAATTAATAATTTACAATTAATTATAACAATGGCTAAGTATTCGATAATTTACATATCAATTAGATTAAAAGTACACTGCCTATTACAAAGCTTAACATATATATTATTTAAATAGTGAAATAAATATAAAAATTATAATTTATCAATTATACAAACTTTCATAATTACAAAATTGAATTTTTTAATAATTAATGAAATTAAAAAACTAATTAATAATCATAGTCAAGAAATATAAAAAGTCTCGTTTGCCTGAGCCAACATATTAATTTGACTAAAACGTTGACTAAAACTACGATATTTAAATAATTAATAATACTAAATTATTTATTTTAATTAACATTATCGTTTTTTATGATAGTACATCTAAAATAAATATATATTGTACCGTAAACTTACACAATTAAATTATATTAAAAAATAAGACCATGTATTTTAATTAATTAAAGTTAACGAAAGATAATAAGGGTAATGACAATCATAATTGTTGGTTGCTGTATAATTAATATCATAATCACAATATATTCATAAAATAAATTAGATGGATACAACTGAGGCCTTTTGTATTAAATTGGCACATAGATGATAAAAAAGGATAATTTTATATGAATGATTTAAATAAATAATAATAATATTAGTTTGAGGATAATTATGACAGCCGTTTGACAGATTTATTGCCGAGTAATAAATTCTAGCGATTGCAAGCTGCCTGGCTAATTTTTAAAAACAATAATTACCCTGGCGAATATGAATTACAATAAATTACGGTGATTACCGTAATTTGTCGTAATTTTTTTGCATTTGGAATAATGTCGGTATTTTACCGCAAAATACCCGAAATTACGGTAAAATGCCGCACTTTTTACATATACATATAATAATTTATGCTGAAATACCGTAATTTACGATAAAATACCTCGATTTACAGTTAAAACACGGTACTTTTGCTGTGAGATGCTGCACTTTACGTTCAAACATTGTAATTTACGGTAAAATACGGTATTCTATGATAAACTTTTTACGACAGAAGTACGGCATTTTTACCGTTGAATTCCTGTAAGAGGGCGGTAAGTTACCGTAAACTGCGATAAATTAGCTGTAGAAATACCGTATTTTACGGTGAATTACAGCAAATGCGGTAAATTACCGTAATTCAGATCCACTAGGGTTTTAATAAAGTACTTATTAATGTTTATGTAGATTCATATTAAAATAAATTTACAATTTTTATAGTTTGTAATCAATTTTTGAATTTAAAAACTTATTGGCGTTTGTTTAAATGTTTTTAATTTTGAATGATAGTGTGTATTATTCATAGGAATAATTTTAGTTTAAAGTATGAGAACATTTTGAAAAGACTGCTCTGAAATATCGTTATCGGTTTAAAAATAAAACTATGGATTATAACTCGAGAAATTTATGACTTGTTTCGCATTTAATAAATGTTCATTAGAGTCATCGATATAAATATTCAATCATATCGATTATGTTATTTTCATTAAAATCATTTATCTTTAAATAATAAAGTTTAACATATTTAATAATTATTTACTTTTTATGAATAATTTAAGTCTTTAATAAAGAGTATATTGTGGTACGTATGAATAAATTTAAAATTTTTGAACACTTGAATTAATAAAAAAAAAAAAAAACATAAATAACATTTTAGAGCAGACTTGTGTAAATAATTATTCAGGCGTTAGAACAAAATTTGATTATGATTATAAAGGCATTTAATCATCTAAATGTTTAAAAACATTAAAATAAATTGAATATAGTGGATTTTATATTTGTTATATTTATTATAAAAAATAATCTATAAAATAAATAATCAGTAATTAAGTATCATAAACATTTGAATAAATAGTTAATATTATTGAATTTAAAGACTAGTCTTTAATCTGTTCTAGTGGTCGGATTTATTTGAGCTGCTGATAACTTTAACATTTACTTACTTTTTTAAATTATAAACATTTTATTTTATTTTCTTTTTCTTTCAGTAAATACAAGCTCGACATTGTAATTTAACTTTTAATTTTTTTGGGACTATAAAAAAAAATAAAATATGGTGATAATTATCAGTGCAGATTCAATGCAAGGCTGAATTTTAAAATCTTTTCTTATTTACATATTTAATTTATTAAATTAATAACTTTTTAAATATCATGTTGGTAATTTGTTATTTTGATGTACGGATTATTTTTTTTAAGTTTAATCTTCCATAAAAACACAGCCGTTCTTTGTTTATTATTTAAATTTCTATATGTATGCTTTTATTTATTATTTTAGCCAGTTAAATCGACATTTAAGTTGATGCCGCAAATGATCAGACGTCCTGATTAAAAAAATGATTGGGAATAATTCAAAGCAATTAGAAATAATTTAAAACAGTTTGAATCGACTAATATATAGATATACACTTAACATGGAGCAAATTATTTTTCTTAATCAGGGCGTTAATCTCTAGTTAATTTACGTCAACAATTAACTAAGATCGTTTCATCATCATTATTTATGATTTTATTTTTATTCAAATCCCGATACGCTCGATAGATTTATAAAAATTCTCGGTTTTCCATTCATTTTTTTTTCTCCCTTACTTTATTGACAAAAATATATATATATCATCAACATCATATGAATATATATCGTCATAAATATCATTTTATAAATTTTTTCAGTGTACAATACACTTTACAACTTTACAAACTTGATTTTGTTTCTTTCTGACGGATCCGAATTACGGTAATTTACCATAGACTACAGTATTTCTACTGGAAATTCGCAGTAGTTTACAGTATTTTTCGGCAATTTCTATTACTAAAGGTAATTTACGGTATTTTTATCACAAGCACAGTATGTTTTTTAAGTTCTAATGTGCAATACGTCACTTTCCGGTAAAGTACCATAGGGGTCGCAATTTAACGGTAAATTGCTGATCTTTTCTTGCAAATTTGCGGTAAAAATACCGCCCTTTTTCTGTTATATACCGTACTTTTGCCATTAAATACCGCATATTATCGCAAAATGCCGAAATTGATCGCCAAACACCTTATCTCACCGTTAATTACGATATTCTACGACAAAAGTATGATATTTTTACCGTAAATTTGCAGTAAAAGAGCGGTAATTTACCGTGAAAGTGCGGCAATCTTGGTGGTTACACGAAAAAATTGTAAAAATAAAAATGCATACGGTTCTTACGATAAAAATACCGGAAATGGTTGTATTTTACTGTTATTCGCTGTAGAATACTGTAAAGTACCGAATATTACGGTAAATTACGGCTAAATGCAGTAAATTGCCGTAATTCGGATCCGCCAGGGTTATTATTTTTTTATTCAATATTAAAAAAAAGAAAAGAAAAGAAATATCAATTAAAAAAAAATTCAATTTAAAATAATGACAATGATGTGCGGGTTATTTTTAAGATGCACATTCAATTATATTTTCAGTACAACTTCCAGATGACGTTGACTCAATTTCCGATTTTCGATGTTTCTCGAGATACTTTCGTCTTGCTGTTAGCAACATGTGCTCTTTACGACGTTGTAATATTCTTTCTCGTTCATTTGAACACTTTGAAAATCTTCCACCGACAGTTGATTGTTCTTCGATTTGGCTATAAATTAAATTTTTTGTTATTATATTTATTTTTTCCAGATATTAAAGATTATAAATAAATATTTACTTCTCCACTATTTCAACTATATCTTTTTTATTTGAGGGAATTCTAAAAAAATTAATAAACAAAATAAATTCATGTACTCTAGTGTATATCATGTATAATCGAGTCGTAATTTAAATTATATCGCGCGCCAAAAGGTAATAGGGCGCATTGCCACAGATTAGTAGGGATCCATGTTAAAAGGGCGCACAAAAAATTTTTTTTGCCATTTGCTTTTAGAATCTTTCGAAATGCAAAGATCTATAAAATAAAAATTACGGAAATTCTTAGGTTTAAGGGACGTATCTCTAGACATGTGTCCTATTAGCTAACATGATACTGAAGAAATAGCTTCACAAAACAAGGAGCTCGAAAACATTACAGTCAATACACTTTTGAGGCTTCAAGCTCAACAATAGTAATGTCGCACATTCTATTGCGAAAATTCACGTAATAGACAATAACAACTAACAAATGATGAAGTAAATCGTTCTTTTTCGTATTTTTAATCATTAATATCTTTTGAAATAATGAATCGATTTTGACGTTTAAGGTAGCTTTCGACGCAGTTTATTAATCATTAACGTTCAAGAAAACACTATCAATTAGTTCAAAAATTTAGATTTTATTAGAAAAAAACACTTTTTTGCAATTCTTTCGTCAAAAATTTATCTTGAACAAAAGAACCAATTTTGATGGTTGAGGTGGTATTCGACGCGGCTTATGAAGTTTTAGAGCTGATTCGATTTTGGAATTAATCTATCGAGTACATTGCAAGTTATCGAAAAAAAAAACAGTTGGGAAAAAATTTGATTTTTGAAATATCTTCGAACGTACCGTACTGATTATGCTCAATTTTTCAAAAGTTGTTGAAATTAACGAGCCGCTTTAAACGCAACCTCAAAAAGCCAAACCTGTTCACCCATGCAGGAGCTGCCAGAGTTAAACGAAGAGGCCTTCCTTGGCCCAGCACTGGGGAACCTAGTTTTGGCACGCCCATATTAGCCCATGCTTGGGCCCAGTATGGTTACTCAATCCTAGCCATTCTGATTGTTACCTGAGCCTGTGTGTATGTAAACTTTTCATAACTTTTTAACTAATGAACCGATTTAGATGGTTAAGGCGGCAATCGAAAGTGCTTGTTGGCCATCAACTTTTCTGAAAATTTCAGATCATTTGATCAAGTAGAATCAAAAATATTGGCGAATTAAAAAAAAAAATTTTTTTTTTTTAGTTTTTTATTGATTTCTTAGAAATAACTTATACGATCGACGTCAAAATCTAATCAGCTCTAGAAATGAACGAAACGCGTCGATTGCTGCTTTAGTCATCTCAATCGGATAATTCGTTCGAGAGTTATCGCGGAAGAAAGAAACGGTGAAAAACGGTTTTTTGTGAATATCTTTGAAACAACTGAACTAAACAATTCCCAAATCTGATCAGCTTCAGAATTTATGAGAACGCGCCGATTGCCACCTTAACCATCAAAATCGGGTCATTGGTCTAAGAGATATCGCGGGAGAAAGAAATTATTTGAAATCTATGTATTCATATAACTTACTTTATAATAAAATACGAATAAACTTTTCATTTTCACTAGAATGAATAAGAACGTTTTATAGACTATTGATAAAATATTAATCAAGTACGCCAATAATAAATATAGTGAAACTTATGAATTCAAGACTTATGTATACTTTAAATGTTTTTAGTTTTTTAATTTGTCAATATGCATATTAACAGCTTGAAGCTCCTGACGATTGGTTTCTACTAAGACTTTGCATTTGCGCCGCGCCACTTTTTGAATAGATTTAACAGGAAAAAAAATTTATCGGATTTTTTCAGTCAAAAAAAAAAAAAAAAAAAAAAAAAAAAAAAAAAAAAAAAAAAAAAAAAAAAGAAAATAAAATTTTTTCCAGCTTTGTGACGAAATTTCCTGATTCTTAATTTGCTACTTTATAATTCCCTGACATTTCCAGGTATTCCAGAAATGTGGCCACTATGTTTTACTTGCGAAAAATTTAAAATTTTCCAGAAAATTTTTATATTTTTTTATTCGGAAACAAACAATTAATTGGCTGAATTAAAATAATAATAGTAATAAAAATGAGATAAACTAATTAACTTACCTATCAACAACAGGTATGTCAAACTTAGGATCCCACGTCTTCGAAGTAACTACACTAGGTAAAGTGTGATTATTACTGGATTGAGTTTGAGTTGAAGTTTCAGCTTCAATTTCCCCAATAACATGGTGCGGTAGCGTTACTCTACCGTCTAAGATATTCTCTACAGTTAACTCAACAGATCTAGTAATTCTGAGATCTTCCAGCACAACATTCCGCGGGTAATGAGGAAACAAGTGCATCACCTGACAAAAAGAAAAAGAAAGTAGGTCTGTGTACGTATGTACGCGCGTTAGAAAAGTTATACTTCTTTTGCGGGACTAAAAGAAATTTTACCCATGCCAATAATATGTATTATGTAAAAAAATGTTCATACGTTTTATTAAAATTAGAAAAAAATGCAAATTTCAAAAAAATTTCAGTGTTTTGCAGTTTGTGTTGGCCAATAAAATCGTTAAGTTGATAATTTTGTAGGAAATAAAAATTTTTTTGATTTCTTGTATTATTTCTTTGATATCCATTAATTATTCGATCTTATCACCACTTGTTACGATCTCTAAAGTAATACTTTGGTCATATTAATATTAAACGCTTATATAAAATTAAAATAAATATTTTAACGTTCCGATTAAGATTATTTACAACTAATAATTAAAATATATTTTAGTTCGTTACTATTTGCAATCAACAACCATAATTTTATAATTTTACTTAAAAAAATTAACTTAATTAAGAAGTAACTCAAATTTTTATAATGAATGTTATTTTTAATAATGGTAGTAGAGCAAGATAATTCAACTGGGTTCTTGATAAATAATCAATTGAATTTAATAAATTTTATTTTTAAAAGTTATGTAATTATAATAAAAATAATATGAAATTATAATTCTTGTTTTCTTAATCAAAAATATTAATTAAATAGCTCTTTATATTTCATAAAACTGAGTAGTTGTAGTAAAATAAAAAAGTTTGGAAAATCCAAAAGTGCACGCCTTATAACGCTTATTCAACAATACAAAATAACTTATTATTTGAATATTCTGCTGAAAGAATTAAAATTAAATAAATAAAAAAATAAAAGCTATTAATTTTATTATTTTTTTTAATTTCCCGCTAAGAAAATTTAAAATTTTCAAAAATTCGGGAAGTTATTGGTTTCGGTCCGATTTTCAAAAATCGAATTTCTATCAGATCTTGACATTTGGAGATTCTAGGATGTTATTCTGACTAATTTCAAGATGATTTCCAAGTGTATGTATGTATGTATGTACGTTCGTACGTATGTAAATATCTGTATCTTTTGAACGGATGAACCGATTTTGATCATCGGGGTTTCATTCGACGTGGTTTGTCAATATCTAAGAGCTGTCGGAAATTAAAATTGATTGGTAGGGTGCGTTCGAAGATATTCAAAAAATAAAATTTTTTCAAAAATGTTTTTTTTTGGATAACTTCTAATGTGCTCAATGGATTGATTTCAAAATCAACTAGGCTCTAAAGCTTTATAAGCCGCGTCGAATGCCTCCTCAACCATAAAAATCGATACAATTCGTTCAAGAGAAACGGTTGTCGTAAGAATTAAAAACAAAAATTTTTTTTAGTTTTTTTGAAATTTCTCAAAAACAACTCGATAAATCAATTTCAAAATCTGGTCAGCTCTAGAACTCAATAAAACGCGTCGATTGCCACCTTAACCGTCTCAATAGGTTAATTCGTTTGAGAGACATCGTTGGTAAAAAAATGGTAAAAAACGTTTTTCTTTTTCGAAAACAAAGGCATACAAAAGTATTTTCGAGCTCGAAGAAGCTTAATTGATAGACCGATTTTTTTTATTATTACTTTTAGTTATTTGAATTTTAGGATTCAATCTTTCACAATATTGGCGTCAAATGAGAAATATACAGCGCATGCGTTTACATAATTATCAGCCTGGCTAACAGTGCTCCAACGCGGCCAAAGAATGAACATCATATAACCATAGAAATATACCTATATTGATCAGTATTCTTCAATATTTTTCATTAATTATAATTAAACGACACTGAATCAAACCGTCATTTCAAATAGCAAATAATCCAGTGTGATTCTGAAGCTAATAAAAAAGGAATGGTCCTGATAAGTTAAAGTTTTCGGGCGTAATCGTGGCACATCCACATGTACAGACATCCGGACGTTCACGAACAATTTTTTTAAATCAGATTTTTTTTAATATGAAACAAAATATATGTGTTTTAAACACATCGAATATGATGATAAGAGCTTTTTTGTTAATAGTGTACTTGTATTATCTTGCAAATACAAAATAAATGCAACAGAGGCAATTGAAGTCTGCAAAATTACTTGACATTGACATGTTGAGAGTAATGCACTACCTCAAACGCTTCGCGTTGTGAGGCGTGCAATAAGTAGATCATATAATAGTATCAGTTCGACATTAGGAGGTTCATCCAGTAGCTATCGTTCAAATCTAGCGATTAGAAGGACGGCAGTTCGCGCCCAGAGCCCAGTAGAATTTTCACCGAGTTTTTTTCACGTCATTTACCTCACTTAAATAGTTTAAACGTTAATGATCACGAACTCTGTTAGGTTAATAATAATAAATTTTTTTTTTCTTAATTAAATTTATTTGTTTGGTCGATGCATGGGTCAGGTATGGCAAGCAAGCATGGGCCAGTGTAATCATTCCAGACTTCTACCAAGGCTGACTTACAAGTGTGGCCTACAGTTCTACATAGTTGGGGCAAGTCTGAGTACGTCATACTTTCCTCTATGGGATACTCAAACCAATATCACTATGTAATGTACGTTGTAAAACCTGAATTAAATCGAATGATTAATAAACATTGGATAAATAATACAAGAAATTTCAAAATATTTCATTTTTTATAAGCCAGCCCTGATTAAACAAATCGATTTGTGACGATTAAAACTGTTTTGATCGTTTTGAATCGTTACGACTCGTCAATTAATGATTACAAGATTACAACGATTAAATTTAAAACTATTAAAAATTTAATCGTTTTTTACCCTCTTTAACCGTAAAATAATATTGCAGTTTCTGGTTCCGCATGAATATTAAAAACGATTTAGGACGATTTGAAATTTTAATCATTAATCGTTTTTAATTGTAAAATAATAAATCGTCTTTTGACGGTTAGAGACGATTAACTGTGAAAAACCATGACGATTATGTCGATTAAAGATGATTAATGGTGACTAAATTTTTAATCGTTTTTAATCGTCACAAATCGTTTTGTTTAATCAGGGAGATCATCATTTTTACGGTTTTATTCGGCAACTTAAACTACAAAATATCTCAACTTTTTTTTTTTTTCTACATTTAATATAAAGTATAAACATTAATCTTACGCAGCAGCGTATTAATTTTATTTGATTTAAGTTGTAAAAAAAAAAAACGTTATTAAAAAAAATCGAAGAAACCAATTTATTTAGTGTTTAAATCTTTAATCGTTTCAGAGGCGGATTAGTGTTATCAGATTAAGCTCGAACTTAAGCTTAAAAACAAAAATGTTTTTTTTTTTCATATATATATATATATATGTATATATATATATGTATATATATATATATATATATATACTCTCTTAAATCTGAAATAATGAAAATAGTGACTATTCACTATTTGTTAGTGAAAAATATATCACTAATTCGAATAGTGGTTTACTTTGCACTAGCAATAAGTGACTATTCACTACCAAATAGTGATTTTCACTAATTCACTTTTAGAGTAAATATATATATATATATATACATTAAGGTGGGCCAAAAAAATCGACTTTTTTTTTTATACTTTGAAAAATAGGTTGGTAGACACCTTAAAAAAATGAAATATATCATGTATGCAAGGTGATAACCTTTAGAAACACTGAAAATCCAATATAAAACTGGTAGATACTAAAGGTAAGGTGAGAATAGGAAACATAGGCAGCGTTAGTTTTACAAGTCAAACAAAAGAAGTGATGGGATTCAAAACGAAAATCCCCTCGAACAAAAAATTTTATGTATATTTTGTAGAAAAAAGTTTTAAAATATACTCTGAACAAACGCCATAAAAATAATTAACAGCACGATCGGGATTTCTAATAAAGATAAAATTTATGAAAATATTATAAAAATAATAAATTACAAATAAATTTCCGAACAGAGAACTTTTGTAGTAGTTACTTTCACGACAGAAACTCAAGTTTTTAACGAATATCCCCGTAAAAAGTGTTAAAATTTGTGTGCATTGAAGTTTGACGATGAATATCTTTTAAACGGTTAATTGAATCGACTAATCATAAGAGACCATTTCTGTAGAGCAGTGAATTTTCTATGAAGTCATGAGGTGCGCGTATCATAATAATATTTTTTTATAGTTATAATATTCATAAGAAAAAAGAAATCTGCCTGAAAGTAATCAAACTTCAACTTTTAATAACTTTTGAATGGTGAGGTTTACGAAAAAATTGTAAGAAATCTTTTACGTAGAGAATTCAATTTCCTGTAAATAGATAAGATAAAATATTTTTTCCAAATAGTAAATACCGAGATATGAATTTTTCCTTCTAATTATAAGGAAAAAATAAAAAAACTGAGAGGTGGAGGACTTTTCTATTAAAATTAAGACCTCATACTTGGAGAGAATTTTTTTAAGGTATCTCCCAACCTATTTTTCAGAGTATAAAATGAAAAAAAAAAAAAAAGTCGATTTTTTTGGCCCACCCTAATATATATATATATATATATATATATATTCACAATAGACTAACACGTTCAGATTCTGGGCTTCTTTTGAGTTAACTTAGTACAGAAAAAAAAATTCATTTAACCCTTCAGCACTCCCGTGGTTTTTAGTATATTACTTACACTTCAATGAAATCCTATAATTGAAAGCTCAATAATTAGAAACTCGAAACTTACTTGTCTTGCCATAGCATCCAGCTGAGAATTACTGTGCGCCAAGGTAAGAATGTCACCTCGTAAACGATTATGCGTAACTTCAACAGAGAAACTTGGCAACCAAGACACGTATCTCGAGCCATCAAAGTGGAAGAAATGATTATCATTTCTGCCAACGGATGTTTGTGATTCGGGTGACTCTGTCCTTAATTCGGCTGTATTATCACGCCGATTAGCTTGCATACTTAATACGAGCCTGCATGTTGGACATGAGGTGTCTTGTTCTAACCAAGATTGCAAACATGAGTTGTGGAAGAGATGACTGCAGGGCAATTTTCGCGCTGAGTCCATTTTTTCCCAGCATATTGCGCAGTTGTCAGAATTTTCGGCAAGTTCTTCTGGTACAGCCATTGGATAACTAAATAATTTGTTTAATTATTATTTATAATTCATTATTATTGAAAATAATTATTTAGAAAACAAGTTTTAAAGAGGGATCAGGGACTTAGTTTTTACACTGTAAATATTATAAATCTTGTTGCTACTATTCCGATAGTAGAAATATTTTTTGGTGTCGTAATAAATACAAATGTTAAAATGTAAATGTTAAGATACCGAGATTTTTAACTTCCGCTTAAGGAAATTGTGAGTTTTCAAAAATTCGGGAAGTTATTATTTTTACCCCAATCTTCGAAAATCGAATGTCGACGTTTTGAGGTCCTACACTGTGAAAATTTTCTATTCAAAATTACTATGGGCGCATGTTATAGGTGAACTATAACGAATTTGTCCACAAATAAATGTAAAAACAATTTTTTACTATAAAAAAGAATCAAAATTATTAGTGTAACCTGTGATTTTTACTTTACCATAGTAAAATTTATAACAGATTAAAATTAACTCTGGAAATTAATTTGATTTCACAATATTCCCACAGTAAAGTGAAACGAATCACACTATAGTCAGTTGTATCCGATTCGAAATTACTATGGTACATTTTAAATTTTCAAATTTACCCATATTAAACGTATGCGCGTTAGTTGTGACACGTGCTTTTCTATTGTAGCGTATTTTGTCCTGAGTGCATAACTAAACTGGATTTTGTGAAATGAATATTAAAATTATAAAAACGTATTTGTTAGTTATTATTTATGTCTATTATATAATTAAATCTGTAACAAATCTAAATATACTTGTATTAAAAAATCTTTTTGAATTATCAGTGTTTTTAAATTTCATTTACTTAAAAATTTATTGGAAATCTTATTTTTATAGCATACTTAATTTTTAACTATTATTTCAGTTATATTATATTAAAACTTTATTTATAGTAATTAAATGCGAATCATAATTTAAAAAAAAAAATAACTAAATAAATTTGATACTGTTATAAGTAATAAAATAAGCATTTTGTTCAAAATTATTTTCATTTTTGGAAAACAAAAAAAATATTTTATAATGATTAATTAAGAAATTTAAACTAAATAATTTAAAAGTCTAATAGCATTTAAACTGGTGCCAACATTTCATATTTTATTTTCTAAAAAGTCTCACTGTAAAAAAAAAAAATTTTTCAGCTAAGGTAAAAGACCTAGCATCCGATCAGGGAACTAGTACCTGATCACTCATGTATTTGTATATCAATATTTACTAAATTTTACTAAATGAATAAATAAATAAATACATAAATATAGATATACATGGAGTGATCGAGTACTAGTTCCCTGATCGGGTACTAGGTCTTACTTTAGCTGTGAATTTTTTTTCTCACCTCCGGGCGGAAAACGTCAACTTTCGTCCCGCTGTGCAAAACAAATGCGGCAATTTCGTTTTGCACAGCGGGACGAAAGTTGATGCTTTCCGCCCGGAGGCGAGAATAGTATATTACACATCTAGGGAAGTAAAGTAAGAAAGACTCAGATCACATACTTGTTGACCTCGGCTTTGGCTCTGCCAATAATTACATGTGATCTGAGACATTTCTAACTTTACTTCCCCAGGTGTGTAATATACTATTTTACAGAGAAACTTTTTATTTTTTAAATTGTCTCCCTAATTTATTTCGCTTTTGGGGCAAGCCTGGGTAACCTAGCCTTGGCCGTCCAATGGCAACCCAGACTTGGACCAAGGTAAGATTACCCAAGTTTGGCTATACCTTGTTTGGTTTAATAAGTAGATCATATTAATGTATCAGTTCAACATTAGTAGGTTCGTCCAGTAGCTATCTTTCGGACCCATCAATCAAAAGGACGGTAGTTCGTGCCTGAATCCCAGCAAAATTTTCACCGAGTTTTTTTCACATCATTTACCTTCTTTAGATAGTTTAAACGTTAATGATCAAATATTCTACGAGGTTTATAATAATAAATTTTTTTTTAAATTAAATTTATCCGTTTCCTCGATGCATGAGCAAGTTCTGGCAACCAAGTCTGGCCCCATGTTATCATTCCAGAGTTCTCCCAAGGCTGGCTTACAAGCTTGGGCCAAGCCTGGGCCCGTCGTACTTTCCTCTCCGGGCTATCATTAAAATTACAATGTGTCATTGTAAAACATAGTAGTGAGTAAATAAAGTTCACCAGTAATATGCACTATAGTAAAAAGTGATGCGCATGAAAAGTAAAAATTAATGGAAAATTTCCACAGTGTAGGAAGCTATTCTGACTATTATCAGAATGATGTCCGACTGTCGTGTGTGTGTGTGTGTGTGTGTGTGTGTGTGTGTGTGTGTGTGTGTGTGTGTGTGTGTGTGTGTGTGTGTGTGTGTGTGTGTGTGTGTGTGTGTGTGTGTGTGTGTGTGTGTGTGTGTGTGTGTGTGTGTGTGTGTGTGTGTGTGTGTGTGTGTGTGTGTGTGTGTGTGTGTGTGTGTGTGTGTGTGTGTGCGTGCGTGTGTGTGTGTGTGTGTGCGTGTGTGTGTGTGTGTGCGTGTGTGTGTGTGTGTGTGTGTGTGTGTGTGTGTGTGTGTGTGTGTGTGTGTGTGTGTGTGTGTGTGTGTGTGTGTGTGTGTGTGTGTGTGTGTGTGTGTGTGTGTGTGTGTGTGTGTGTGTGTGTGTGTGTGTGTGTGTGTGTGTGTGTGTGTGTGTGTGTGTGTGTGTGTGTGTGTTTTTGATGTTTAAATGTATTCTTTTTTAAACTTCTTTATGAAGTCAAAACTAAGAGCTCCTTAAAGACGTCATGGTAAATTCATAATGAAGTCTTATTTACGAAGTCTGAAAAAAGAACTCTTTGAGAACTCTTTTTAAAGTCGTCTTACTGAGTTTGCTAGGTGGCTCATTCGACATCTTGAAAACTTCTTAAAGACTTCTTTAAGATGTTGATGAGACGTGCAAATCATAAACAGGAACTCATTCAGAACTCATTAAGACGTCATTTTGCTACCTGGGTTATAATTCTTAAAATGGAATTCAAAAATATTGAAAGGAATTCAATCTTTCATCATTTCAATACCTTCCAATATGGAATTATTTTGGTATTGAGAAGGATTCAGAGAGAATCAAAAATATTAATTCATTTGAATCTTTTTCAATTCTTTGGAAGTTTAGAAATTCTCATATTATTATAGAATTCAATAGAATTGAAAAGTATTAATTTTAAGCCCAGATGAAAATCTGGTGGTATAGAAAGTATTCAATTCTCATCTTTTTCAATCCTTTTCAATGAGTATTTTTAATCAGGGCTATGTTAATATAAGTCAAGTATAAGCAATAGCAACACCATCGATGAAGTCTCAAAACTATATTGCTGTTTCTTTTTTTGTCTTCAGACTTTTTTTTATTCTCAGCAAAATTATTCTGATTTTTATTGAAATTGTTGATCTCTTTTGGATAAAAATTAATTCTAACTCTACATAATGGCCATAAATAAAGAGCTAAGCCTAACCAATAAAAATCAATGTGGTGTTTATAAATTTGCATTAAAAACTTTAAAATATATGCAATTATTTAGGCCCCGCAATAATACATACGCATAAGCTTGTCTTTAAAATGCTTAGTATTTAAAAAAAATATCAGTTTATCTCATTGTTGATTTGTTTTTTTTTAAGTTAATAGTAAGTACAAATTAGGTATAAAAAAAAAATTATCGATATTTTGGAATAAACTTCATTAAATTGTTTTTGAATTAAGACCTACAACAAAACTGCAGTAATACCCACACTTGCCCCATAATTTTATTTTTTGCATGAATGTATTCAATTTCGTGTCAATTACTATATAATATCTCTGTCTGGGTACTGAATTATCTATAGCATTTCATTTTTAATATAAGGTAAAAGCCCCTATATCCTATACTATAAAATGAAAAACCATATTTTTTTTATTGAAGTTATTTTTTTATAGTTTTAAGGTTTAGAATAAAATTTAAGTTTGAAGAATAATGCTGATAATTAATTATTATTAATTTTTTAAATAAGGTCCTTGAGTGTACCCATAGTCGCTTACTAAAAGTTGCAATGTACCATTACTCGATCCACACATGGCCCTATAGTCGCTCAAAGACAATATCAATTAAATCATGATAAGTTTATTAATTTGGAAAATAATTTATAAATTATATTACTTTATTCTTTGATAATTTAAAATTTCATGAATTTTAAAAATGTATAATAAGATATAGTTATAACAATTCTTAAAAAATTTGACGTAACCTAAATTTAATCTAACGAATGAACGTTAAAGTAAAAAATGCCTGGCTGAGCGCGATTGTGAAAACACTCATTCAATTCAAATTTATAATCTTATAAATTATGAATTAAAATTTATAATTTATAAAATAATGTGATACATCATGTTTTAATATATTTAGATTTACAAATAATTATTTATCAATAATAATATTTTTAGCTGTAATTTTTTTTTTATAGAAATTATAAAAAAACTCCTTAAACAGTCAAAGTGAATGACAAATGGTATTGAGTGGGTATAGGGCCTTTACCTTAATCAATTTTTTTTTGGCCTTAGCCGAATTTCGCACCCTGATCTTCCGTGTACGAGTTCTTAACACTACCCAGCAGTCCGCTAATTCTTTCTAACTTTACTGTTCTTAACAAAACAATTAAAAATACTTACTTCTGCTCCATATGATTTAATACAGCGAGGTAATTTCTGTGTTTAGTAATTCTACGTTGAATCTCATGGAATAAGTAGCGTAATTGCATGCATATTACAAGTGACGCCATGCTTAATAAAATATTACTCCACAGTAACATGTGAACGTGATGAAGAAAATCAACAGCAAGAACAGTTAATTCACATATTAATTCAGTATAATAAGCCAATGGGCCACGTTTGTCTGATGATGATGAACGGGGCGATGATCGAGTGTCGTACAGATGAATCGCGTACCTCAACATGACGTGAATTGTACGAACTGCCAACAGGATACACTATGAAATAAAATATAAAAATTTTTTATATATTTGTGTAGCATGAAAATTATAATAATTTATTATTCATTTTAATAAATTATCTTCCCGAATCGAAATTCAAAGGCTACATTCATCACTCTAGTCCGAAACAGAATCGATTTAGAGCACTGTAAGCCACCTGAGCTCCGACATTGAACCTCAGGATCCTACCATTTACTATGAGGTACTATTTTGAATCGCTAAGTCCGACATACGTTTTTTTTTAATTTAAAATTTCTTAATAAGTAGTATGTAACAGTACTTAAATTGTAATTTTTTTCGATTATTCCAGAATATTTTTTATTATTTTGAATATTTAAGATTATTTTTGGAACTTTTAAATTTTAATCAGTAATGACTTTTTCCGAGCAGTATAAGGTAAAAGCACCAGTACCAAGCCCCAAACCAGTAGCCAGCCACTTCATGTTGAATTATATCTATATATATTTTGAGCCTATGTTGAAGTATATGGCCAGCTGGCTACTGGTTAGGGGCTGGGTACGGATGCTATTACCCTATATAATAAGAAATAATTATAATATACGTTTATTTTATATCACCTTGAATTGAATTCGCGTTTACAATGATTGGAACACTTTCAGTTTAAATTTTCAAAATATATAGCTGCGGCTTAATTGTTTGTGATGAAAAATTTAACAATAACAACAATAGTGACAAAAGTAATGATATTTATAATTATAATAATAATAATAATCAGTCTTTAATTATAATAACTATTTTTAAAATAATAATATTATTAATTATAAATTATAACTACAATTATAGTCAATAATATTATTATATTACAAATAATTGTTATAATGATAGAATTATTATTATTATTGTTATTAAAAAGGTTGTAGTGGTCCAAAGTCAGACCTAATTTAACATGGAAATAGAATCTACTTTGATCCCCCAAGTCCGAAATAAGAACTACCTTAGGAGGCTCAACACCGGCTTTAAATTTCGACTCGGGTTATTTTATTTAATTAATAATTATTTAACTATATCTATTTATTAATATAAATTGTTATTTTTCCTCATTATCAATAATTTTAAAATTATCATAATGTAATAAGGAAAACGCAATCATGTATAATATTGAATTATCAGGTGATTAAACATTTTTATTACGTGTTTGTTATACTCAGTAGTTTCTGTTGCTATTCCAAGAATAATTACTACTAATATTAAAAGTGTGAAGTGAAGTATCATTAAATTGTAATACTGATACATCGTATCATGCTAATTAAGATTTTTTTTACTGCTGCTGAATATTTAATTTTTTTCACCATCGCGATACTTATATGGACAATAATAGTAAAATAAAATACTTTTATTTTCGGTTGGTTCTTGATTCAAATCGTTAAAAAGTTACAAAGAGTTTACATACACACACACACACACACTCGTACACACACACACACACACACACACACACACACACACACACACACACACTCGGACATCATTCTGAAAATAGTCGGAGTAGCTTCCTAGGACCTCAAAACGTCGACATCTGATGAAAACTCGATTTTTGAAAATTGAGGTGAAAACAATAACTTCTCGAAATTTTTGAAAATCGTCGATTTTCATAGCGGGAAGTTAAAAAGAGCATAAGCTAGACGAACTACTAAAGAAAGCAAGCAAACCTCTTAGCAAACTCTCGTATCTTCAATCAATCATCAAACTCCCAGCACTATCATAAAGAAAAAGATAAACGCAATGAAAAGTCAAACGCGCTCTAATGTCTCTTTTATTGAAACAGCAGAAGGTATACCCCTAACTGATAACAAAAAAACAGCTGATCGCCTGGTGAAATACTTTGCACAAAACTCTAGTAATGTCAACTATCCAGCAGACTTCCTCATCATCAAGGCACATCTTAAAAATAAAAAGTATCAACAAAACCTAAACCTTGATCCTATCAACAAGCCATTTAGAATAGAGGAACTCCAAAATGTACTGATCAACTGTAAAGACTTTAGTCCAGGATCAGATAACATTCCCAATGCGTTGATCAAACAACTACCACAACAAGCTCTTGTATTCTTTCTGGATCTATATAACACAATCTGGGATCAATAGCTGTTTCTTGACATTTGGAAAGAGGCAATAATCATACCAATTCCTAAGCCTAACAAGAATAGCACGCAAGCAGCTAATCATAGACCAATATCTTCAACTTGTAACAGGTGCAAGATATTAGAAAAATTAGTGAGCAGAAGTCTAAGATGAAGAATGGATGCATAAAACTGGGTAGACTCGAGACATTACGGATTCTGGCACCATAGATCAACCACTGACTATCTAGTTAACTTAGAATCATATATATGTGATGCCTTCGCTAACAAATTCCATGTCCTAGCTGCTTCACAACACCTAGAAAAAGCATTTGAAATGGTCTCGCTAGATAAAGTCATTAGCATACTCGAAGAAAAGGGTTTGAACGGTAACATGCTGGGATACATAGAAAAACTTTCTCCACAAAAGGAGAATCAAAGAAAAAGATCCAGCTGAGGCAGAAAATAGCGTACCCCAGGGATCAGTCCTTCGAGTATTATTGTTCTTAATAGCAATGAACAGTATTTTCACGGTAATAGAAGCACCTATCAAAGCTCTCCTCTTTGCTGATGACCTCACCATCTAACGCAGTGGGTAGAGCCTAAAACTAATAACTAAACTTATGCATATCTCACTCAACAAGCTTTACGAATGGTCACTCACCACTGGCTTCAAATTTTCGGCAAAAAATATCAATTTATGCTATTCACCAAAAAACGCTCAGTTGAGAGCTTCTGCTTATACCTAAGCAATCAACCAATTCCAAGAGCTGAGCAGATTACCATTTTAGTACTCACATGGGACCCAAAACTCTCTTGGTTGCCACACATAAAAAAATTGAAAGCAGACTGTCAGCGAAGATCCAACATTATAAATGCACTATCATCCACCCAAGGGGGTGCCAATGCCCAAATCTTAATTAGAACTTACAAGGCATTAATAAAGACTAAACTAGACTATGGAGCCATAGTCTGTGGATCCGCATGTCAGTCCACTCTAAAACTAATTGATTCAGTACTAACCAACACACTGAGACTTGCCATAGGTGCCTTTAAATCTACTCCAATCAATCGTAAACTTACAGATGCAGATGAAATACCTCTCACTAAAAGGAGAGCTGAACTAGCTATTATATTCGTAGCCAAAACTCTACCGATAAACCCAGTCCTCGTCAGTCACAATCTCCACCTAGTTGCGGAGTACCAACAACACCTAATCCTACCAAAACCTCTAAGAATCAGATTTCCAGAATACCTTATCTCTGTTAACTGCACTGTATCACAACTGTTTGCGAGAACACTGAATTTTGTTCCCCATGGGAAGAAATAAAAATTTCTACAGACTGGTCCATCAGTGAAAGGGAGAAAAAATAGATAACACCAGATACCTACAGATCTCTTTTTCTCGAGACAAGAGAAAAATATCAAGGATACCTTGAATACTACACTGATGGTTCCAAAAAAGAAAGCAATGCTAGCTACTCCTTCTTATCCAGTGAAGAAATAGTCGCCAATAGTTTACCTAATACATTTACCATTTTTTCTTGTGAAGCTTTTGCCATTATGGAACTAACCGGTAAACTGCTCCTCAAACAAGCTGGATCCAAAATAAATGTATACAGTGACTCTAAATCAGCAATACAGGCTATTAAGAATACAGTCAACAGTGACCTTATAGTGCAGCAAATCTAGCTTCACTTATACCAACTTTAAAATAAAAATATACAGTTACCTGTGATATAATGTTAGCATTCGTCTGGATACCTTCTCATCGAGGAATAGAAGGTAATGAAAAAGCTGATGCTGAAGCCAAAAAAGCACTGGAAAATCCTGCCGACCCTCATATAAAAACAACCTTATCAGACGCAAAAAAATACATTTACAAACTATTACACCTAGATGACAGCAATGCTATAATTTCAGACAAAACTTTAACAAGAAAAGACCAGGTAAATCTAACCAGATTAAAATTAGAACACACGAACCTGACTCACATCTACCTCATAGGCAAAAAAGAACCCCCAATTTGTTCACGCTGCTTCAGCCCCCTATCTGTGAAACACTTCTTATATGACTATCTACTGTATCAAGATGAAAAGAGACAAGCTCAGCTGCCTCAACAGGATTTCAATGACTCCTCGACAGAGTATCGTTCCAAACTGCTTAGATACATCAAAATCACAAAAATGCATAATAAGGCTTAGTAATTAATAAATAATAAGACTAATCAGTATACTGTAACTCCCTAAAGTCCTCTTACTTGAATTACAGTTATTAAAAGGCAACTATACAATTGATCTAGCCCCTCTAAATAATATTTATGTAATTTACTCTGTAGTCACTCATGACCTAAGCTGTTTTATAGCGGCTTTAAATAAACTAATAAAAAAAAATATTAAACCATACTGTAAATTTTTTTTAATTTCATATATGAAACCACATAAATAATAATTATTTATTATTTCCCCTCAGAAAATAATTATTGAAGGTAATAAGTATACTCCGGTAGGTAGATTTACATAAACTTTACTCCATCATAATAGCCGTGTCGGCTGCCTATGCAGGAGCTGCCAGAGTATACCGATGGAGCCCTACTTGACACAGCACTGGCGAATCTAGCTTTGGTACACCTATATTGGCCCATGCTTGACTCAAGATTGGGTACTTAGTCCTGGCCGTTACAGTGATTACCCGAGCTTGGGCCAAGACTGGATAACCTCGCCTTTGCCGTTACAATGTTTACCCAAGCTTGGGCCAAGGTAGGATTACCCAAGTTTCGCTATACCTACGGTTTAATAAGTAGAACATATAAAAGTATCAGTTTAACATTAGTAAGTTCGTCTAGTAGCTAACGTTCAGACTCAGCCATCAGAAGAACGACAGTTCGCGCCCAGAGCCCAGCAGACTTTTCACCAAGTTTTTTTTACATTATTTATCTTCCTTAGATAGTTTAAACGTTCGCGATCATGAACTCTACGAAGTTAAAAATAATAAAATTTTGTTTAATTGAATTTATTTGTTTCGTCAATATATGGGCCAGAACTGGCAACGAAGCAAGGACCAGCTCTGGCAACCAGGACTGGCCCTGTGTTCTCATTCCAGACTCCTACCAAGGTTGGGCCAAGGCTGGTTTACGTTCGCCCACGGCCCTACATACTTGGGCCAAGCCTGGGCCTATCATACTTTCCTCTCTGGGTGCTGCATTCAAAAATTTTTGTGTTTTTTTCACAGATAATTTTCAAAGATTAGTCATCCAGTATCGAACACTAAAATAATTTTAAATAAACTAAATGAAAGCCTTAACCTCGCGAAAGCTTGAAAATTAAGAAATAAGTGATGAGAAATCTACTTCCATTTCGGTTGCTGAATACATTTTGATTTCTTTTATCTTTCATTCTTGTTGAGATATTTTGGAAAAAAAAAACGAAAGTAAAGTATACGTAAGTGATTTTTGTATTTCATGATTATACAAGTATCAATATCTAATAAAATTAACAAATATTCCTGAAGTAAATTATTCGAAGAAAAATTAAATTTAAAACATATTTAATAAATTTAATAGTGATAATCGGACAGTCACGCAATGTTTTATGTTTCTAGTAATACCTTGGTCTATTAAATTAATTTTAAATACCAGGGAAAAAATGATCAGACCTGACCATGCCTGTTCATGTATGATTAGGCTTGAAAGTAGACCTGATCGTGCCTGTTCATGTATGGTAAGCCCTGAAATTAGACATGATCAGGTCTGATCATACCTGCCCATGCCTGTTCATGTCTGAAGCGTTAAATACGCTCAGGCCTGATCATGCCGGTTCATGTCTAAAGCGTTAAATACGCTTAGCCCTGATCATACCTGCCCATGCCTAATCATGTCTAACCCAGCCTGATATATGGGATTAAATTAAAAATCTTAATTATAATTAAATATAACTAACTTAGTTATAATAATATCTAGCTAACGTACTTATAATTATGTACAACTTATATATAATTTCATAAAACTATAAATCAATAATTAATAAATTAGACATAAAATTTTGTTAACCAAGAATCTTGAAGTTCATACGAAACGTACTCCTCAAGTCAATCTCTGAGGTCACCGAGTATTGGGTGGAACTTTCGAGCGCGAGGTCCACGGTTTAAATCCTGCACATGTCCGAACTTTTTTTTTTATTTTAATAGAAATAATTATATATAATTGTATATAGTTATACATAATTATATAGGGCCATTTTTTGTCTATAATTTTTTTACCCGGGTGGGCATGAACAAAAATGAACATACCTAATCAGACCTGAACATGCCTGGTCAGGCATGGTCATTTTTCATGTCTGATCAGTTCTGATCATTTTTTCCCGGGTAGTGATTTGCACAAGAGAAGACAACATCATCATCAGTGTTATTCTAAAACCACACCTGAAGACAACATCAACACCAGAAAAACTTAACATCCGGCACCACGTGAACTTTTACTTGATTTTTTCAAAGTGAATAAATTACCCAGAGAGGAAAGTATGACGGGTCCAGGCGTAGCCCAAGTATGTAGGACCTTGAGCCAAGTTTCCAAACCAGCCTGGGCCTAGCCTTAGTAGAAGCCTAGAATGATAACACAGAACTAGTCCAGGTTGCTAGACCTGGCCCATGCTTGGTTGTCAAACCTGGCCGATGCTTTGTTGCCAGTTCTGGCTCAGGCTTCGTTGCCAGATCTGGCCCATACATCGACGGAACAAATAAATTTAATTAAAAGAAATTTTTATTATTATTAACGGCGTAGAGTTCATGATAATTAACGTTTAAACTGTCTAAGGGAAGTAAATAATGTGAAAAAAACTCGGTGAAAATTCTGCTAGGCTCTGGGTGCGAACTGCCGTCATTCTGATTGCTGGGTCTGGACGTTAGCTACTAGACGAACCTGCTAATGTTGAACTGATACTTTCATATGATCTATTTATTAAACCATAGGTATAGCCAAACTTGAGTGATCCTACTTTGGCCCAAGCTGGGGTAAACATTGTAACGGCAAAGGCTAGGTTACTCAGTCCTAGCCCAGACTCGGTTAATGATTGGGATGGCCAGGACTGAGTACCCGATTTTGAGCCGAGCATGGGCCAATATAGGTGTGCCAAAGCTAGGTTCCCCAGTGCTGGGCCAAGTAGGGCCCCATCATTCAACTCTGGCAGCTCCTGTATGGGTAGATGACGGAAGTATTGACTCAACTTTCATTTCTCATGAATCAACTAAGTTATCTAATGAATTAACAAGAAACAAAAATTGATTGTCATAACAAGAAACTGAGATTACTCAAGACAGTTGATAAGGTGAAAATTATAAGTATTTGTTGGTTTAGAAACAAAAAAAAACAAAAAAAAAAAAAAGAAAAAATAGTTAAACTCAAGATAGCTTTTGCAGTTTATTAAATAATTATATCCTGCAATAATTATTAACGGTATAGATCTATGTATCAACTGCATTAATAAGATTCTATAAAAAAAAAGTTTATTGTCAAATCATGATCTATAAGGTATAAAAAAATTCTGCATTAATCATAGTATCATAACCTGTCATATTTTTTTACATCAACTGTTGTATAAATTGATGATCTATAAAAAAAAAGTTTAATAGTTAATAGTTTTTATTTTGCGGATATTATATGAGAAAATGATAAATAAAATAAGAAAAAACTTTCTAGAATAATTATGACAGAGTATAAACGAATGTAGTACGAACAGGAAAAAGAGAAAGGTGCGAATAAGAGATAAATTCAAGTGTCGGTTGATGCCCCAGACCTTTGAAATAAAATTATCTACTCCTTCTTAAAGGTCATCATTATATATCTAACTGTATAAACTTGTTTACTTAATTACTTTTTGCAATCACAGTTTGGTTTATTAATTTTTTTTTGTTATTGCTCAAGATAACTCTGGGTTAAATGATGAAAAAAGGATATTTTAGTAATAGTAAAAAGTGTTTAGTAAGTAGGAACTACCACCGTTTTCAATGATCAAACTTTGCCGGGCATATGTTGAGTTTTAAATGTTTTTAATTCGGTTTACCGAATTCAAATAATTAATTTAAATCTATAATTTGATGGAAATAGTGTATTACACATCGAGGGAGGAACGTAGGACATCCCAATCCACGTGTTTGCCACCCTCGCCTCCGGCTCGGGTAGAAAATTACACGCATGGGTTGGAATGTTCTACTTTCCTTCCTTGGTGTATGAAGTATTATACGAAACCAGCACATAATTCCGTATCGGCGTGCACTTGGATGGATATCTGTTAAGTCTAGAAGAGTTTATTACATGGCCTGTTATTTCTACAAACTACTTGAAGTATAAGAAAACCTAAATATCTGCGTATTCTGTTTGTCGAGAAGGTAGCTGTCAGGCGATCAAAGGGATTGGCAGTAAAAAATAACAATATAATGTTTAAAATTTCAACCTTTGCTACAGTGCTTTACGAGCATTCATTTGTAGTCTCGATAATTCGTCTCTGGAAATATCTGTGCGAAAAAAAAGAAACTGTAATAAATAAAGCTTGATGTCTAATAATTATAATATTTTTAGCAATTAATATTCATTTAAATAGTAATATCGTGATTTCAATATCTAATAAATAATAATTATAAATCGAATGCTAAAATATAAAATTTATTTAGATAAATTATTATGTAATCCTTCGTCGGTCGCGTAATGAGCGTGGCGCTGCCTTTTTTATATTTTATTTTTTTTTCTCAAAATTGCTTCAATTAGTATTTTGAAAAAAATTTAATTCCATTTTTGAACTATTTTGAAAATTTTAACGTTATCTAGAAGCATAAAAACAATTACTTATTAAGTTTAGACTTTAAATAAAAGAGAAAAAAAAACAATAACCTCTGTAAAATAGAAAATCATTAATCAGCTTTTTAAGGCCATTCTCCAAGGGTGCCCCCCACTTTTTTTCCAAAAAATGTGGCGCCGCCTGGTGGCCGGCAGCCGCACTAAAAAAAGTACTAGAGCTGAAAAACTTTATAATTAAATTAAAATTATTTAGAATAAGCAGATGCAAAAAATATAAATTTTATAATGAATAAAAAAATTAAGATTATTTTTTTAAATCATTAGTTAGTTTAAGAAAAATTCAAAACCTGAGATTGGAAAATAATATTTTCATTGACCTTGAACTGTCAATATCATATTTATTTTATATGAGTAATAAAAAAATAATTTTAATATTTATCCAAAAAAGGCCAACGTACAAGTAATTTTAAAGACACGTAGAATATTCAAAAAATTACTTACAGTAATTATAAATACCCAGCTGAGCGTAGTTTCTTTAATAAATTTCAGCATTATATTTGCCATTTAGTAACTTTTTATTTTGACAGATGTAAACATCAGGTCTGTACTATTTTGTGGGCGCGTGCAGGGCGCTCAAATATTGTAGCGGGAAAAATTAAATTTTTTAAAAATTCATTTCTTTCAGAAATAGTAATAATAAAATTTTATTTTGCACGCCTCGAACGCGAAGCGGATAGGTTGTGCTTTACAACGGACTTGTCAAGGTCACGCGATTTTTTATTTATTGGTATCAATTAATTGAATTTCGTATCATTAAAAAAGTATTAAAAGAAGATATGTACCGTAGTTGTTTAATAATTGATTATTAATTTGATGAATCATAATTGATTTTAATATTAAATTTCGTTCGAAAGGAAGTATCTCATTGTGCCCGCAAAAATGAAATTTTTTTTTTAACGGTAGCTGAAATTTTCTTTAGTTGCTTTGAAAATCATTAAAAAAAAAGATTTAGCGTATGTGAGACCTCGAAAACTTACACTCAGTAAATAAATAATAGGAGTTACTATCTAGCTATGGTAAAAATTTCTACCATCAATCAGATAGTAGTAAATATTATCTACATGATTGTATATAAATCATGTAGATTGTAATATTCACCATATATTTATGATAATTGTTACAATCCTGTATAGTAACTAGAGTTCATTATTATATTATTTTAAATAGTTATATTTATAATCCACATGGTAACAGTTACCATCAGAAATTATAATTGTTACCATCCTGATAGTAACTGTTACGAAATTTATTGCAGAAGTAAATATTATCACCCTGATAGTAAATATTACCATCCTGATAGTAACTGTTACTACAATTTGTAGAAAATAAAATTATCTACAAAAAAGATTCTATGACATTTTATGGTAAGTCCGATAGTTTCGCCGAAAAAGTAAAAAGATTTCGAAAATTACTCTAACTTGACTTCGAGAAAGTAATTTAAGCTTGAAGACAAATTCATAGTAAATTTTGAGGTCTTATTACTTTTCCGGCGAAACAAGCTGACTTATCACAAAAAGTCATAGCCCTTTTTTAATCAGTAAATTTATTCCTGACAATGTATGACGCATAAAATTTTTCGAAACTCCGCATTGTTTTCTAGTTATTTTTATTTCAGTGTCAAGCCCTTAGAATCGATCAGAAAATTATTTTTTCAAGAGTTATAACTTATGAGCAGATCGATAGGTCGAACAGATTTATATACATTTTTTATAGAAATTCGACGTGCTATAAAAAAAGGCCCTTATAATTTTTTGATAAATCGACCAGTTCATAAGTATTATCAAGTTAAAGTTTAAAGTACGAAGAATTGAAATATTTTTGACTATTTTGGCGAAACTATGAGACTTGTCACAAAATACCGTATGACTTTTTTTTTTAGGCTATTTCATCTCCTATAAACTGTCTTGTGAAAATTTTTCAAAATTCCGATGTTTTTCAGTTATGTTCTTATCTATGATTACTAAATCATTGTAAAAAAATCATGTACTTATTCAAGAGACAATCACAAATGTAAATTATTTACTTTCGCCAAATAATATTTGTTGAATAACGGAAATATCTTTATACAAGTTCAGTCAAATAAGTCTCAACGAAAGTGAATAAGATCAATATTTGATCGTTTCTTGAATATAAGTACATGCATTTTTTTCAATGATTTCATAATCATAGATTAAAGAGTTTAAGTAAAAAAAAAATCTACAATTTTGATTTTTACATTGTATATATAAATGTTGATATGATAATGTTATACACATACATAATTATAAATAATTATATGTACCTCATATGTAATCATACGTTATTGTATATATATATATATATAAGTTGGGCGAATTCATTCTCTCCAGGGTTACTAATTCTGAAAGAAATGAATTTTTAAAAAATTTAATTTTTCCCGCTACTATATTTGAGCGCCCTGCACGCGCCCACAAAATAGTACAGACCTGATGTTTACATCTGTCAAAATAAAAAGTTACTAAATGGCAAATATAATGCTGAAATTAATTAAAGAAACTACGCTCAACTGGGTATTTATAATTACTGTAAGTAATTTTTTGAATATTCTACGTGTCTTTAAAATTACTTGTACGTTGGCCTTTTTTGGATAAATATTAAAATTATTTTTTAATTACTCATATAAAATAAATATGATATTGACAGTTCAAGGTCAATGAAAATATTATTTTCCAATCTCAGGTTTTAAATTTTTCTTAAACTAACTAATGATTTAAAAAAATAATCTTAATTTTTTTATTCATTATAAAATTTATATTTTTTGCATCTGCTTATTCTAAATAATTTTAATTTAATTATAAAGTTTTTCAGCTCTAGTACTTTTTTTAGTGCGGCTGCCGGCCACCAGGCAGCGCCACATTTTTTGGAAAAAAGTGGGGGGCACCCTTGGAGAATGGCCTTAATTAGATTGTGTAGTATGAGTTAAATTTTCTATTTTCATTACCTCACAAATTGTGACTTTAGCTAATGAAATTACTCTCATAAAAACTAAATTAATGTACAAAATTGCTATTTGGCCTGTGCCTTGATATAAAAATTAATAAATAAGTAAATATAAAAAAATAGTTAATATCTCGATGTTTTTCTAGCAGTCCGTGCAAAGAAAATAAAACTACTTGCAGAAAAATGTTCTAATAACCATAACTACCGTTCCATTGACATTTGCCATGTCCATGTCACTTACATGTCCGATAAGAGTCAGCTGTTAAACTCGTAAACCAAACATACAGTAAATATATCCGTTAGTTTTTGTGCACATATAACATAATATCCTCAGATGTAATTGACAAGGCAGAGATACGGTAATGGGTTTGGTTTAAAAGACTGCATAAATGCATTGCAGTAGTAATATAATATAACCTATATACACTTTATATATATATATATATATATATATATATATATATATATATATATATAAATACATATATAAACTTTTGAACCAAATGTATTTTCTGACTCAGCTCGTTGAGCTGAGTTTAAAAATCGCAAAATTTTTCGAAAATTCCATCATGAGGACAGATACAATAGTTAGATTTCAATGAAATCTACTAAAAATTGAAAAAATTATCGCAATGGTAAGTTGAATCGCGAAAATTGAAGTTAAAGAAAATAAAATTATCTACGAAAAAGTATTCTTTCTTTACTATGGAATTGATAATTAATACGAAATCGAATAAAATAATTTAGGTTAAAATTTCAATTATGATAGATCTAAGTGCCATACTTGAAATCAGTCATATACACTGTCAAAAAAAGAAAATTGAATTTACACACTTGAATTGAGAAATTTGGATTTTATAACTGTTACACAGCAATAATACGAATTCAATCAGTTTCATAAATTTAGTAATGAATACAGTAGTCAGATTTCTATATAATCTATTGAAAGTAGGAGAACCAATGCAATAGCGAAATTTCATTTAATGAATGGTAAGATAAGAAATTTCATTGTCTAGGCCCATAAATAGGCATGAAAATTAAAGCTTATTTGAAGAGCTTTCAGATGAATTTTACAGAAATTCGATAAGTTATAACATTCAGAAAATATCGAAGAAGGAATAAGTAAAAATATGAATTTTTGACATTTTAAAAACTTTAAAATACTATAACTTATAAATTAATCGACCAATTGAGCTAATTTTCGAACTCGATCAAGATAGTCACCGTCAGAATACGTATATTAAGTTTCAAAGCGATCGATTAAAAATTGTGGCAATAATTGAAGTGACAACCTGCATAAAATTAGTTTTTATAACATTTTGTAAATTTTCGAAATTATTTATCTGTTAGAAAAAGTGGACAAATCAATAAGGTGCATAGTGAAAATTGAAGGCAATCGAGCGAGCTTTGAGATAAGACAAAAGAAAATAAGCTATCTTTTTCCATTTAGAAGTGGCATCCAATTAAAGCAGCAAATAAATTTTTTTTTTTTAATTTTACAAAATTTCAATTAACCATAACTTACAATTTTATTGGCCGAGTTGGCTTATCTTCGAACTCATCCAAAGTAATCGTCTATAGAATAAGTATACCAAGTTTCATTAATATCGGTGTGGAATTGTGGACACTATCGTTGAAGAACGGCGCGTCATATATATATATATATATATATATATATAAGGGAAATTAAATGGGAAATCTTTGAAATCAAATGGAAAGTGCTTAGGATTGGAATTAAGAGCTCAAACTTAATAAACAAAATATGTGTGTGTGTGTGTGTGTGTGTGTGTGTGTGTGTGTGTGTGTGTGTGTGTGTGTGTGATATGTGTTTTCTCGGTCATTGTTGACCATCGTCAAGGATCAATAGAGAGTACATAGTGTATAAAATAACCAAGACGACGACAACAAAGCATGCTAACAACTTACCTCAGCTGCCATGAACGCATAAGTATTGAAGGACACAAAAAAGAAGGCTGCTGCAGTCGATATAAGTAGCATAAACAAGGACAATGACAGGATTGCAGCAAGTAGTCCTAGAAGCCGCGCGTGACTCCATCCTGGTGTCGTGGGTGAAAAAGATAACTGTAAAATAATTTTTTATTTAATGATTATTATTATTTTATTTACATTAAATACAGAAAAAAAAATAACAGATAATATATCTAATTGAAAGTTGATTTAATAAATAAGTGAGGATTAATGTCATTATAATAGATACATATATAAATATATATAAATAACGCCTATTAGCCTAAATTGATTTTCAGATTTTTTTAAAAGCTCTATATGTATTACATTTTATGATTAATTGATAGCGTAATTATTGGCACGTAATGGCTACACTATGTTCATAATGCCTGAACATTGATTTATAGATATAACTGGAAAAAATGTATGTGAAAACTTTATAACTTTCCGCTAAGAAAATTTAAAATTTTCAAAAATTCGGGAAGTTATTGGTTTTGGTCCGATTTTTGAAAATCGAATTTTTATCAGATCCTAACGTTTTGAGATTCTAGGAAGCTATTCTGATTAATTTCAAGATGATGTCCAAATGTATGGGTGTATGTACGTTCGTACGTACGTACGTACGTATGTAAATATCTGAAACTTTTGAACGGATGAACCGATTTTGCTCGTTAAGGTGTCATTTGACGTGGTTTGTCAATATCTAGAAGCTGTAAAAAATTGAAATCGATCGATAGAGTGCGTTCGAAGATATTCCAAAAATAAAATTTTTTCAAAAACGTTTTTTTTGGATAACTTGTAATGTGCTTTATGGATTGATTCCAAAATCTAATCAGCTCTAAAACTTTATAAGCCGCATCAAATGCCATCTCAACCATCATTCGTTCACGAGTAACCGTTGTCGAAAGACTTGAAAAAAAAATTTATTTTTTAGTATTTTAGAAATTTCTCAAAAATGACTAGATAAATCATTTCCAAAATCTGATCGGTTTTAGAACACAATACAACTCGTCGATTGCCACCTCAAACATCTCAATCGGTCAATTTGCGTGAGAGATATCGTTGGAAAAAAAATGGTTAAAAACGTTTTTTTTTTTTTTTTAAACAACGGCAAACAAAAGTATTTTCGAGCTCAAGGAACTCGAAGATAGCGGGAAGTTTTGGGGCTGGCCCGCAGGGTCAACCGATAGACCGATTTTTTTTTGCTGCTTTGTACGCAATATATGTTTGAGTCAAAGTTTAAAAAGAATAATTAAAAGTAAGTGTGTTGATTGATGTTTTTCTGATTTGAGGTTGAGTCGAAAATAAAATTTAAGTAGACGTACTGAAATCATAAACCTGTATCTAACTTTTCAATTCTTCAATAATTAAAACTTTTGCTACTAGTAATTTGTTATTTTTATAAATGAATTAGTCGACATGAGGCTATATAAAAATAAAACGACAATATCTATTTTTAAAAAGTACTCTAAAAGTATTATTCATGATACTGAAAAAATTACCCTCTTAAAACAGCAGCTCTTAATTTTAATATTAAGGGGTGCCTCATCGCGATTTTCTATTTCCCAGTTGATTAACATGCACGGAAAGAACGAGATTGGACTGGGTACAATATCGGATTGTACTGAGCCCCATCTGTTGTGAAAGAAATTTTCATATTGGACCTGCTACAATCTACAAGGCAGTGACTACAATGTACATTTAACTCAGTCTAATCTAAGATTGTACGAGCTCCCTTAAGTTGGCGGGGGGAATTCGATTTTTGGCAAATTTTTTTTAGCAATTCGTTTGTTCGTCGATTGTTCGTCAATGTTAAGTTTTGTATTATACAAATGTAAGTTTTGTATTATATAATTATTACTCTCACTCGTTTCTATGATTGATTAATTATTTTTCTTTTAATTACAGGGACTTTCAATGAAGAATATGCAATGGTTCGTTCTCGTCTCCTGGAACATGGGACGGATTATAAGTTTAATCGTTTACGAGACGATGACCTTGGCATATGGGAGTAAGTAGTATAGTATTAAAATTATATTTCAATTAATCTGAAGCTAATTAATTATAAAATAATTTTTTTTTTATTACAGAATTATTTCTCAAGAACCAATTCTCGTAAACGGAAAAAAAGACGCTACGATGTGCCGGGACCGGTTCTTCGACATCATTTATGATTTTTTGGTATGTTTAAGTATTTTTAATTTAAGGTTGTGCTATTTTAATTAAGTATATATAAATATACATATATAGATATAGATATATTATTAATTATTCTAATTTTTATGTTTCAGGTTTATTTTAACATGTCAGACAGGCAACGAATGTCGGTGAACTTGCCTGCACATTACATGCTTTTTCAATATTACCTCACTCAATGTGATGCAGTTTTTTAGAAAAATTGGGCTGAGTAAAAATTAAAAGTGATCTTCAAAATGAAAATTAAAAAAGATAGAAAATGAGTATAGTCACCGCTAACTTCAAATAAATTTTTAAAAATTTATTTAAAAAAAAATAAAGAACGAACAAATAATTATTTATAGCGAACATTGACGAACAATCGACGAACAAACGAATTGCTAAAAAAAATTTGCCAAAAATCGAATTCCCCCCGCCAACTTAAGGGAGCTGATTGTACGCAGTTCCATCCAAGATGGAGCTGCGTAACATGGGACTGAATCGAATCTCACGTGGTAGTGGTTACGATCTTACATTGTCGTCAGTCTAATCTATAGAATAGTAACCAATCCTATGTTACCAATGGGACCTATTTAAATCTAACATTTATTAAATTACCGTGCGTCATTTGACTGACTACAATGTAAGATGGAACTCAGTACCACCTTACATTTAAAAATACACTGATAAAAAGAAACTTTTAAGTCAACTTGGCTTGAGTTGAGCCAAATACGCCATGACTTCAAGGACGGTGGAACACGCTACGACTTTGGCCGAAAAGCCACACGTATTTGGAGGGAATTATCAACTCAAATACATGGTGTACTTGTGAACATATAATTTGCATTTGTGACGACTTTTACGCACTCAATTAAAAAATATATGTAATTGAGTCAACATACTAGAGACTTTATTCCGCCTACTTTTACTTTTGTTTCTACAATACTTAAATTTGATGTAAAAAATGATGATATTCTATCTATTTTTCTTTTTTTTTTTTGAGTAAACTTACATTTAGTCGTAACAATATAATTTTTTTTCAATTCAATTGCTTTATATCTTTCTTCTAAAACACCGTAAATTGTACGAAATTCATATAACGTTACTGCAATTTATTCAAGTTGTCGAGTCATTAGTGATCGATCTTGCATCAAAATAATACTTCGTAGAATAGAATGGAACCAGAGTGTATCTAGAGTAAATGAATATTGAAAAAAAATTTTTTTAAATTTACCGAAATTTATTATTTTTAGATTATTTAAAGGTCTTTATTGAAAACAAAAATTATTTTTTTTATTAACTGAAACGTACTTTATATTTCTGAAATATAAAAAAAAATTATCCAAGAAAACAAAAATAGACATTTTTGTCACAATGCAATATAGGATATACTATATTGCCATCAAAAGAGGCACTTGTCACTAGGTCGGACGACAGAGAAGTAGCCGTGCCAGAATTGTTTTCAAGTATAGAATATAACAACTCTGAAATATATATCTAACCAGGAACAGCACAAGAGGTTGCGTGTGATCTAGTGGCGAGCACTGAACTACTCCTACCGCTGCTTATTCGAGTTCGGTGCCTTATGAAAAACATTTATAAAAAAAATATATTAAAAATACATAAAAAGTACATAAATATATATAAAATATGTATTAAAAATAAATTTTTAATAGCTAACTTTTGGCCGATTTTTGTAGATATATTAAATGTCATTTAAATAGTTTTAAAATAGATTTTAAGGTGTATAATAAATACATGTTTGTAAATATATAAAAATTATATTAATAATATATTTCAAATATATAAAAAAATATAATTATGAAAATATGAAAAATATCTTTTTAATTTAACTAACAACATAAGAAAAAAAATATAATAAAATTAAATATTTTTAATGTATTTGAAATGTATTTTCTTTATATTTTCATACATGTACTTTTCATATATTCTAAGATATAGAGAAAGGGGAAGCAATATAATGTACCGCCAAAATCTCATAAAAAAAAAAATTCTATTCTTTAAATGTTTTTCAAACCGTCCAAAATCACTTTTGTAAATGTAATTGACCATTGTCTTGAATTTGTTTCGTTAAACTTTTAGAAAAATCGAAAGTGTCAGTCAAAAAATGTTAATGACTTTTATTTTATGATAAAAACCATTGAAAAATTTTTAATTTTCCCTTGCATCTAAAAACTATGTGAAATGTAATTTTCCTTTATGTAAATTACGTACAAGAAAATTTAATGTAATCGAATTTATTTAATATCCATAAATTTTTTTTCTTTTTACTTTTTTTAGAAGGTACCCTATTTCGCCCGCAAAAATGAAAATTTTATTTTTTTTAATGGCTTCTGAAAATTTTTTCTAATATTTACTTTCGATATCATTGAAAAAATAAATTTACTGTATTTGAATTCTCAATAACTTAGTATTTCCTTAACTATCCTGTTTTGCTCCTCCCATTCTTTTGCACGACTCTTAATGCGAAGCATTACAGTGTGTTTTACGATCGAAAAATTCTGTTTGCCTCTTTTTAGCTACTGCTTTTACTATTCCACTCTTGTTAGCCCACGGATCTTAACCAACTTACACATCATCGGATAAAGAATTTAATAAGGATTAAATCTATGACTTATAAACACCAATTTGATAGATTAAATAACTAAAAAAACATCAAAATGTAAAAAAAAATTTTTCCGTCAAGCAGTAGAAAAAGTGTCCGTAACTCGTAAACACAAAAACTCGAGAAAAAAGTCATTATTTGGATCACTTTTTGTTTTAAAAGATTATTTTAGGGCCAAAGAAGATGTGTGTCATAAATGGCCATCAAATTCAGGCCCGTTTAATTATAATTAATAAAAAGAACTTAGCTAATTTTGTGTATCTATATATGTTTTCCCACATACTTTCGTCACACTTGTCGCGCATGCGCGAAAAAACATTTGATTATTTTTCGGAGCGAAATTGAAATTTCTAGTGTAACAGAAAGAAAAAAAAAATTGTCCTTGAAACTTTTATCGTGTATTTTTTTTTTCGCACGACTTTTTTTTGTTTTTATATATATTTTCCACGATCAAATGAGTATTAAGGGTCGTGCACTTTTGGATTTACCAAATTTTTTTTTAATATATTTGAGTTACAGTTAAAATATGTAAAATATATACGAAAATCGGCCAAAAGTTAGCTATTAGAAATGTATTTTCTGCACATATTTTATATATGTTTATAAAATTGTTATGTATTTTTTTATACTAAAAATATATATTTTCTATACTTTAATATATTTTTTTTAAAAACGTTTTTCACGAGTGATGTTTTAGATAAAAGAAAAAGTGATTTTTGTATTCCATTCATGCTCTTGAATATTCTAAAAATAATAAATTCCTGTAAATTTTTTTTTTCAGTGCATTAATTTACTCTGTTATCCGCTATGAACTGGTTTCAATTTTCATGTTTTTAAATCAATTGAAATTCAGTTTCTCAAGTGCGGATAAGCCAAGTACGCAGCGTATTTCGGAAGAAAACACGATTTTTATCATATGTATATATGGGATATACCGCAGTTTTGTCATCAGGATTATGCCTACAATTCTTATTGGATCCTAATGAAATTTTCTACACTTGTTCTATAGACGATTATCACGGTTAAGTTCGAATATGGGCTCAATCGTTTGATTAATTTAAAAGTTATGGCTGTTGGAAATTTCCACGATTTTTCAAAAAAAATCAGTTTTTATCCACTTTCAAGTTCATATAATTTTAAAACTAATAATCATAGACGATTTCCGAAAAAAGTATCTGAAAGCTTGTCTAATAAGCTCTAATTTATGACCTTAAGCATTATGTTTTGACCTTTTCTTGCAATAATTCGATAGCCTTGAAAATTTTAATGGAATCAAAAAATGATGAAAATATGGTTTTTATTCCACATAACTTATGCATGTCCTATATAATCCAGTTTCGTCAGTTGTATTTTATTGTGCACAAAATAACTTGTAAACTCCAAAGCTATTTCATTTTAAAAGTATTTCTTTTATTACTTATGATGTATCAAATGTACCTCTACTCCCTATGATTATCACTGGTCTTGTCATTACGATAGGACCCACAGTTTTTATCGAATCTTGATTAAATTTTTCACACTTATTCTATAGGCAATTACCTTGATCAAGTTCGAAAATGAGCTGAATCGTTTGAATAGTTTTGAAATCGTTGATGTTTGAAATTTTCACGATTTTTCGTAAAAATCTGTTTTTAATCACTGCTAAAACTTATATAACTTCAAAACTAATATTCTTAGACAATTTCTGTAAAAAGTATCTGAAAGCTTATCTAATAATATTTAATTGATGACCTTAAGCATTATGTTTTGACCATTCCTGCCAATAATTCGATAGCCTTAAAATTTTTAATGAAATCAAAAAATATTGAAAATATGGTTTTCATTCCACATAACTTAAGCGTTTTCCATTATAATCTAATTTCGTCAGTTGTATTTCATTGTGCACAAAATAACCTATAAATTCTACAACTATTTTATATTTTGAAAGCGTTTCTTTTATTTCTTATGATGTATCAAAAGTTCTATGCCCCATGATTATCACTGGTCTTGTCATTACGACTCACAGTTTTTACCAGTTCTTAATGAAATTGTCTAAACTTATTCTATAGGCGATTATCTTGATCAAATTCGAAGATGAGCTAAATCGGTCGATTAGTTTTGAAGTAATAGCTGTTTGAAATTTTAACGATTTTTCGAAAAAATCAGTTTTTATTTACTGTTGAAGTTCATATAACATTAAAATTAAAACTGATAGACCATTTCAGTAAAAAGTGTCTCAAAGCTTAATTAGTAAGCTTTAATTTTTTACCTCAAACTTTATGTTTTGACCATTTCTTCCAATAATTTGATAGCCTTGGAAATTCTAGTGGAATCAAAAAATGTTAACAATATGGTTTTCATTCCAAATAACTTATGCATTTCCCATTATAATACAATTTTGTCCTTTGTATTTTATTGTGAACAAAATAACCTGTAAATTTAACAGCTATTTTATATTTTAAAGGTATTTCTTTTATCGTTTATGGTGTTTTAATCGTATCTGTACGTCCTATAATTATAATTGGTATTGCCATCGTAATAGCGATTACAATTATGATCTCATACTAATTTAATTTTTTATACTTCGTTTACGCGAAGGGTAGTTTGGTACATTACCTATATAATGTTTTCTCAATTCAACTATCTGAAGTTCTCTATCAAAAATAGTCGTTGTCCTTTTTTACCCTCACTCTTAGAAAACGACCCTAATTTCATATTATGACTATACACTAACATGTATGACAACATATGTATGTATGAAACTTTTTATATAAATTAATGGGAAAATATACCTTCCGTTTCGGCTGCCGAATGGCTTTTGTTTATACTAAAAATATATATTTTTTATATTTTAACATGTATTTGTTTTATAAATGTTTTTCAGGGGGGCGTTTCAGGTAATAGAAAACGTGATTTTTGTATCCCATTAATGCTCTTGAATATTCTAAAAATAATAAATTTCGGTAAAATTTTTTTTTTCAGTGTATTGATTTATTTTGGATACACTCATTTAGTGAAGTATTCAACTTCTTCAATTACAAAACTACATTGCAGGTGATAAATAAATAATCATATGAAAATGAAATAAAAGTTAATCAGCGGTACTAATTCATTGTGGCCAAAAGGTATCCAATTATTTCAAAATCATTTGTATTATTATTGAGTAAATCATAAGTTCGACTCACCACTATAATGTATTGAGGGAAATATTAAGTAAGTTAAGATCATTGTAAAAAACTTTTCATCAACAACATTTGCAAAATTGATGGAAAGAAATCTATAATTTCCATCAACTCAAAACAGAATTTTTTCTAGTTCATAGTTGTTCCTATCACATGCATAGACGACTTCAGCTCCATCTCTTATTTTTTACTGTAATCTCACATTTCATTCCATGAAATACATCGTTTTTAACAGAAATATTTCTATAGTAAACCTAAAACCGTAAAGTCTTCTATTCAAACCTCCCTATGAAATTGTTTCAATTTCTATGGTTTTGAATTAACTTAAATTCAGTTGACTTGAGTGCGGATCGGCCAAGTACACAGCGTATTTCGGAAGAAAACACGATTTTTATTAGTATAGTAAATGTTACTACTATTTGACTTTTTCGGCGAAACTATCGGACTTATCGGAAAATGTTATTTGCGCAAACTACGATAAACATGCGGTAGAATACGGTCAACTACGGTAATTAATGGTAATTTACCGCAATTTATGGCATTTTTACTGGAACACAGTGAAATACTTCACTTTACGATAAAATGCCGTAATTTTGCAGTAAATCTGCATGCTCACGGTGAAATTCCGCAATGTTACCGTAAATTCGCAGTAATATACTGCACTTTTATTGAAAAATGCCACACTTTTACTAAAAAGTACTGTGAATTACCGTACTTTTATCGTAAAATGCCGCAATTTGCGGCAAAATCCCGGTTTTTACTGTAATTCTTCTGAATAATGTTAATCATGGTAGTTACCGTAGTTTAGATTCGCCAGGGAATCTCGGAAATGAAAAGAACTATTAAAGTATAAACATTTTTACGAGTATCATAAACTTTATAATAATGTAGAATATGTAATTTTTTTTTTTTCATAAATATACTGTGATGGATTAAAAAAAAAATATTAATTAATAATTTCTCGGATAAGTATATTGATATACTTAAAAAAATATTTTCTAGCCCCAAGGGTAATAATGAATGTCGATTATTTATCTATGATTATTCAAATACGAATAATTGTATTTTCATATTTATCTTATAAGTAACCTTAGTCATATTATTTTTTAAAAATAATATTTATAAAAACTTGTGTAATCGGTACTTGGGTAATACTCTTCTTTAATTATATAAAACATAAGTAAGTAAATAAATTTTTGTTCTCTATTGTAAAGTTTTAACTTGAAAACTTTAATTATCAAAAATAGAGAGTTATATTTTAAAATGACAAATATATAAACCCATAAAAGATAACAACAGGTTATTTAAAGTACCGTGATTTATTTATATAGGCCTAAAATTTTTTGAATATAAAAAAATAATACTAGCACCAGTTTATACTTAAATATGTTACAATTAAGTGTTTAATTACTTTTATTTTCAAAATTAAAATATAATGTTTCATCTTATATTTGATATTTAACATCAGGCCGGCGAGAGTAAGTTACTCTATCGTTATTACTATTATCATTGCAATAATAATATACGTGTCTATTTAAGTCCGGTTATACGAGAATTAAAAAGTTTTAGTAAAAGAAACAGAGAATAGTAAGATGTAATATAGTGAGCGAATATTTCAATGCCAGACAGAGATTAATGATCAATCTAATCGAAGATCAGAAGCCTTGATTAACTTCTTGTTAATACTATACCCATTACTCTCTACTTTATACGTAATGTATTTTTATTCAATAATATCATATAAATTTTATTTTTTTCTTTGTGGTTTTTCCTTTAAAGTTATTAATCGTCTGCGTCACATATCAAATTCAATGGCAACTAACTTGGTTACTTATATTAGATTTTCCTAATAAGATTATTCTACAGTAAATATTTTATAGACCAAAGAAAAATTTTTTCATTTTATTTTTAAATATTTATTAAAAGCTCGTTTATTGTACAATGAGCACTAAAAAAATTATTCAATTTATATTATTTTGAATAGTATTTTCGGAATTTTTCGAGCCAAATATGAATAATAAAAAATTAATATCTTTTCAAATTGTATTCTTCTTATTTATAGAGCCGCACTAAAAAAAAATTTTCAATAAACAAAATTTGTTGTGAGCAATAATTATTTCTATCTAGTACATTAATAGAATTAGTATCGACATTATTAATTTATTAGTACTATAATTTGAAAAATTATATTGATAAAAATCTAATTTTTAATGTATTCAAGTAAATGTGTTGTGTGAATGCATACGAAAAACCCGTTGAATGAAAAGAGGCAGTCCTTGAGTTAGCTAGGAAAATTAGAACGCGAACAACATGCAACACTCATGTAAGACTAGAGTATTAAAAGAGGAAAAAAGATGCTAAAGAAAAAATTTAAAAAAAGATATCTCAGCTTTAAAAATATTATACTTTTAATTTATAACAAAAAAAGGAAAAAATATTTCGTGTATTTATTATTATTAATATTATAATTATAGCAAAAAGACGATTTTTTCTAAGAAAAAGACATTTATCAATGATAAAGTAATTGATTAAATAAATAATTAATTTAAATTGCAATTAAATTGTGAAATCAATTGACCGAATAAATTAAAGATAAAAATTGTGTAAATTACAGTTAAGTCTGACTTAAAAGAACCTTGAGCATTAAACAGAAAAATATTTATTTATTGTTATCAAAGGTCAGTTTGTTTGAATAATAAATGCATGGTAAAACAAAAACAAAAAAAAAAAAAAACAAAAAAAAAAAAAAAATGAAACTAAAACAGGTTACATGATAAAATGAATAATTTTTAGTACTCACATAAACAAATCGATCTTTACAGAGTTGACAAAGAAGACCGAGGAATCCAAGTGCAGTGAACCAAGCCCACCACAAAACAATCTCATCAGCATATTGAACATTCAAAACACCGAAGACAAATATAAATTTGTAAAAGATAAAGTTTCCAAATTTATCTTTAAGATGTTGCCTCTCTGATGCTCTAAGTTCACCAAAAACAAGTTTTTGAATTGTTTTTCCCAGCAAAATAAGAGCGCAGTATGCTATATTCATTAATGGCTGAAACGAAAAAATTACATCCAGTTTATTAAAATTTTAATAATATCAAATATATCGTATAAACACGGAAAACAAAATTACAGTTGACTTTACGATGTTAACATCGTAATTTTTCCTATTGATTATTGTAGTGAGGGACTATACCTTCAAAATCATAATTTTTACGATGCAGCATTGGAAATTTCATTAAAAAAATAATACTTCAGACAAATAATACAAAGTCTTAAGCTCATTAATATAAATTACGATGTGTACATCGTAAAATTTGAAGTAATAGAAATTTTAAATGAGAGTATAAAGTAATAATCCCTCGGGTGTTGGATTCGAACACAAGACCTTGAGAGTGCGAACTTACCAATGACTTGGAACACTCGGCCACAAAAGGGCCCAGTAATCCAAATAGTTTTTAAGGTAGTTCATTTGCAAAACGACTTTTGTTAGTAATACGACGAAATTAAAACATGAGATTGCCAAAAATGTCTAATATTTAATGAAAAAAAAAAAAAAAACGAAATTTTTTCACCGATTGTAAGATGAGATATTAACAATCAAAAAGTGCATAATTAACATGCTGGAGATGTACCAAGTATAAGAAAAGTGTAGTTTCCTGAATATCTTGAAAACGGTTCTTACCATATCTTTAAAAATTTATCCACTGTTAAATAAAAAAGATTAGAAATTTTTTGAAAAAAACTCTGAATTTCTTGACCGATTTGTTTAAAAAATATTGATTTTTAAAATATAAATAATGTTAAAATACTTGACGAGTGGTGGTCACCTAGTTAGGTTAATTTTTTAACATGAAAGTTTAAATTACGTCATTTTTTAATTGTACAATTAAGTAATAAAATTGAATCGTTTAAAATCTATATTTAAAATATAAAGTAGTATTATAATGTCTGTAATGACGATGGTGGATGATGAAAGGTGATGAACAATCAAATCAACATTTTTAATAGTAATTTCAGTCAATCATTTAGAATTTTATTTCTTCAGTGATTCATACGGTAAAATTCTGCTGTGTTATTTATTTAATTATAATAACGCAAAAAATTAAAGGAACAGAAAAATTTTTATAAATTTTTTAGTAATTTTCGGAAAGCTGTAACTTTGTGAAAAATAATCGTATCGAGATTTTAAAAAAAGCATTTTATAGCTTGAAATTTCTAGTTTCGGTGCATTTTTATTAAAATTTTTTAAAAGGTCTGGTTATTATGCTAACATGAGAAATACCGCGAAACAAAAAATTTCTAATTTTTTTTTTTGTTTTTCCAAAGAGCCCACGGACCGTGGAAAAATTTTCTCAACTAAACCAATGCATAGGTCATTTGGGAAATTTATTGAGCTTTAATTTGGCTTTTTTTTAACCTCGTAGGACAATTTGTCGTAGAGATATCAGCCTTCAAACAAAAAATGAGCCTTTTGGCTCAGTAAATTTAGCACAGTAAATTTGAGGGCAGCGTTAAAAACTTGAATAAATTCTCCACAAGACCCAATGTCAAAAAAAAAATTTTCGACCCCAAATAACAAGTTTCAATTTTTTTGATTTCTTTGATTTTTTTTGACATTTTTTGAAAATTTTTCATTTTTTTTTCTCTTTCCCTCACATTTACTGAGTTAGCAATGCAAAAATGAAAGAAAAGTAAAAAAAAAAAATTATTTTTTCATTTTGGTTATGATTACACAATTAAAGGAACAAGACTTGTTCCTTTAATTGTTTAGCAAAACTTTGATCAATCACCCCCAAAAAATAGCTCGATAGATCAATTTAAAAATTTATAGGGTTATTGGGGGTACGGGAAGCTAAAAAAGTCCCTGGCAACGATATTTTTTTTATCGATATTTGCAGGGTAGCGGTTGATTTACTAAAAAACCAAAAAAAGTCATTTTTTTTGTACTTACATCTAAAGGACGTTAAAATAAAAAAAAATTGTTTTTTCCAAAAAATGATGAAGGGGTTTTGTAGAAAATTGATTCAAGTTTTTAACGCCGCCCTCAAATTTACTGTGCAATCATTGGTACCTGAAATATCGATGATCAAAGCCAAAAGGATCATTTTTTGTTTGAAGGCCGATATCTCTGCGACAAATTGTCCTACGAGGTTAAAAAAAAAGTCAAATTAAAGCTCAATAAATTTCCCTTTTGGAAAAACAAAAAAAAAAATTAGAAATTTTTTGTTTCGCGGTATTTCTCATGTTAGCGTAATAACCAGACCTTTTAAAAAATTTTAATAAAAATGCACCGAAACTAAAGATTTTAAGCTATAAAATGCTTTTTTTTTAAATCTCGATACGATTATTTTTCACAAAGTTACAGCCTTCCAAAAATTACTGAAAAATTTATAAAATTTTTCTGTTCCTTTAATTTTTTGCGTTAGTGCATTAATGTTAATTAGATAATAAATATAAATTGAATATATATATGTTTGCAGAAAAAAAATTGTGGTTCTTCTAAACACAATGATAAAATATAAAAAGTAATAATATATAAAAATATATTTAAATTCAGTTGATGAGTTCATATATATTAAACGCTGTCGTTATAATATATAAAAAAGTTATAATAATATAAAAATAGGCAAAATGTTAAAATGCATGTATTTCATGAACAGTGCATTTTAGCAATATAAGTGTTATAAGCAATTTTGTAGAGGACAAAATTTTCTAAAAGATTGGTCCTGATCATATTTTTTATAAAATGAGCCGTTTCTTCACTATTAAAAAAAATAAATGAAAAATGTGAAAAATTGACTTTCGGAGCTGATACAATCGACATGGATCGAGTTAGACTAAAACCGCTTTTTACACTTTTAAAAAGCCACTATTACTCTACAAATAGAAACTAGTTGCAAACGATAGCTCCGACCCGGGCTAAGTTATAGTAATTAAAAAAAAAAGTTATTCGATTTATATGCTTTTTAAATGGGAAAACCTTGATGCTCGAGAAGAAGTACTTAAAATTAAAATTAAGAGCTGAAATTTTCAGGGAATTTTCCTTTTAACATAAATAACAAAATTTTCTTGTGTCCGCTAAAAAAAAAACATTTTTTGTTTTAAATGGAGCACCCTAATATGTACGTTATTTAAGGTACCGGCGGGTAATAATGCCTAGCTAAGGGAGATTTTGAATAGAATCGAAAATATTGCATTTAATTATCAAAATGTATCATTCATCTTTATTTCAATATATTGGTCATAAAGTGTAATGAAGTAATGGTAATTTTTACCATAAACAAACAAAAAATTATACTTTTACAAAAACCATACGACTAGGCCTTATTTTACTACGGTAGGGTAATAAGGCCTACGGGTTAAACAAACTGGAATAGTTTAACTATACTTAATAAAATTGGTATTAGAAATGAATCATCACTTAAATTTAGCAACAATACTTTTTAAGAATCGGAAGACTAAATTGTTTTGCTCAACAGCACTTAAAACTATTAGTATTCTTTTTAAGAGTCAGAAGACTAGATTGTTTTTTATAATTTCTCCTGCGCTACGACAGCATATGATGGATGGTGAAATATAGAAGACAGAGAACGTGGTATCGGGACTCTATAAATTTGTCGTAACATCTCTATGTAAGACCCTTCTTTTAGAGTAGCCTTTAGCGGTGGCGGTTATTTTAAATATCATTTCTGTCACTTAGGCCTTATTGCCCGACAGGCCTTATTACCCACGGGTACGTTATATTATGACCATAATTATTAAATATTAATTTACTAATTAATAAATAAATTAATCGTAAACCAAAGTAAGATTTAAAAATTTTTCGATCGTAAAGCTCACTCTGATGCTTCGCATCATGAGTCGTGCAATAGGTCCCATCGGTAACACAGGTTCTTTTAGAGCCTGAAAAAATTATTTTATTTTTGTATATTAAACCATGTGAAATTTAAAAATAAAACTGATGTATACATACACAATATATGTGTGTTTAAAATATACATAGATTGTACGCAAAAAGAAAGTACCAAATTTACACAACCGGAATTCCACACCAGTTGGAATTGCGACTTGATTCATAACACCAAAATAAAATATTTTATTCGCAAGAAAAATACACTCAGTAAAATATTTATTTGCAAATATGTACATACCTAACATATCATGAATATTCATACATTAATTTTAAATATTTATACATCATTCACGGAGAGAAAATTAACAGAACAAATCCAATACGGGAATCATTTTCAATACATGGGTCATTCCACCAAACAGTTATTTTTACGTGACGACCCTCGATGGTTTGATTCGAACTTTTTGGAAGTGTCCGATCTATATATTTAAAAAAAAATTCTCTGAAAATTCAAGTCCTTAATAGACAGTCGTTTCGAAGTTATAATTTTTTGAATTTTGGAAAAAATTTTTTTTTTCTACTTCTTTATTAATTTTTTTTAGAGTAAAAAAAAAAGTAAAAAAGTTTCAAGAGAAAACTTTTTATAAAAATGAGCACATGACCTGCTTTTTGAAAAATTCTCAGCATTTCAATAAAAATATTAATTTTTCATTGTAAGTTACAGAAGAACCGTCAAAATTCGATTAAAATAATAAAAATGTTTTTTTTTTTTATTATTCTGAAAAACCTTCCTAAAAAGTACTTGAATAAAAAACTTTGTTGATTCTTCAATGTTTTTTAATTTCCGAAAATGATCTACTCAAAGTACAAAATTGGCTCAAATGTAGAATTTCATTTAAAGAATTTTTTCGGAACCATATTTTTTTTTTTTTACAGAGAGCCTTGCGTAAAATTTTCGCTGATAAAAAACAATTTCTGCTGCATATATTATTATTTTATTTTGATTTTTACTTGTATCACTCAGTGTTTTACAAGGGTCTACTTCTTATTTTTTTACTTCTCTTTTTACTGTTTGTTTCCGCCCATTTTTTTTACCAACTAAGTTTCTTTCACTTCCTGAACATCCTTACTTGAACTTTCAATTTTTGAAAGTAGGCGCTCAAACCTTTTATCTGCTTTTTGATTCTACTACTTTTTATTTTTTTGCGGTCGTGGCCCGACTTGTGCTTATAAGTTGTGCTTATGACTGTGGGAGTAAGGGGTAAAGAAAACCACAGAGAAAACCTTGCCAGTACAGTTTTTCGGTTTGAGTGAAGCTCCAGTGGTCGGTAGAATTCCCATTTTACCGATCACTAGATCTTCATCCCTCGCCTAACGGTCAGAGACCTTCGTTCGAGCCCGACGCGTAGCTAAACGGTCACCCACCCAAGTAGCAATCCGGCTCGATGCTACTTAACTTCGGTGATCGCCCGAGCCACGCGCGTGCCGAACGGCTGCCTCAACCGCTTATTTCTGCTGCAAATAATATATTAGTATGAAATAAATTATTTATATTTATTGTTAAAATGATTCCCATCCATTACAGGAGCAGTTTCCATAACTTTGGTAATAATACCCATAAGGTTAGGGACTATGTTACTAAATCGATAAGAAACATTTCTATATTGGCATTGAATTCATTGCTTTGAATGCATAATAAACTGTTGCGATAAACGTTTGTTTCATGTCTTCAATTTATGTCAACGATTATGTCGTAAATCATACGTTTCTATAATTAATGCATCATTTCATATAAATAGTTATTACATTTCTTCAACAAACACAATTAAAGAAAAAAAAGTGTTAGTTAAAATTTTTAATTAAAATATGATTCACTCGTTAATTAGTATATTCGTTCAATGAACTGTGGAATGAATAAAAGATAAAAATTGAAATCGAATGAATCTTTGATGATTTGAATCTTTGAATGATTTGTTAAAAAAATAACATGATTAATTTAATTTATTTATGTTATTCAAAATTTTTTAAAGATGAATCTTGAAAAAAAAAGAACATAAATAATTTATTAAATAATTAAATATTTATGAAAAAAAAACTACTAAGAAAGATCTTGATGATAATGAAATTCTTTTAAATTAGAAAAAGTATCCCTTGTAGGCAAAAAATATTGACAGCGGGTCCGGTCTTGGCACAATACTGGGCTATCCAGGCTCGGCCCCCAAAGATTGGTCCGAGATCCAACCAACGTTCAAGTGATGAGCCTCGGTTCGCCAGTCTTGAGCCAAGATTCAGCCATTACTCAAGTAGCAAGCCTTGGTTTGTCAGTCTGGGGGTAAGGTTCAGCCAATAATCAAGTGACAAGCCTTGGTTTGCTAGTCTTGAGCCAAGATTCAGCCAACACTCAAGTAACAAGCTCTGGTTTACCAGTATACATAACAAATGGTACCTAAAAACCTCTGGATTCTATGTATAGCGTAACAGCCTAGTGGATAAGACACGCCTAGCAGCCATGAAAGACCAGGTTCGAAACCCAGCAAATGCAAAAAAAATTAGTTTCATTGATCTACCCGATTTCTCTATTGTGCAAATTTATTTCCATATGTTACCATCGCGCACATGTCTACTAATAATTTTTTTTGTTTTTAATTATTTTTAATTAGCCTAGATGCTTAGATAGACTTCCCAGGGAGGAAAGTACGACGGGCCAGGCTTGGCCCAAATATGTAGAACCTTGGGCCAAGCTTGTAAACCAACCTTGGTAGAAGCTTGGGATGATCACACAGGGTCAGTCCTAGTTGCTAGACCTGGCCCATGCTTCGTTGCCAGAGCTGGCCCATACATCGACGTAACAAATTAATTTAATTAAAAACCAATTTTATTATTATTAACCTCGTAGATTTCATGATCATCAACGTTTAAACTATCTAAGGGAGATAAATGACTGGTTACCCAGTCCTGGCCTAAGCTCGGGTAATCATTGTCATGGCCAAGACTAGCTTACCCAGTCTTAGCCCAGACTCGGGTAATGATTGGGATGGCCAGGACACCCAATCTTGAGCCAAGTATGGGCCACTATAGGTGTGCCATAGCTAGGTTCCCCAGTGCTGGGCCAAGTAGGGCCCCGTCGTTCAGCTCTGGCAGCTGCTGCATGGGAGGTGTTTTATTGATACCTATCCTAATACTCCAAAATGGATTTTATGATTGTATTTCAAGTAGCTTAAAAAATTATCTTATTTAACGCAGGCCTGATTTGCGCTGTTTATGACGTTTGCGCTGCAAATCCTAAACGGCTATTTATCAATCGGTGCAAAGAAGTTGAGTAACATTAAAGTAGATTTCCTCGTTTCCCACACGGAGAGAAATGAAGCTCAACATCAACGAAAAAATACTGTCTTCATATCAATTTTTATTAAATCCCTTCAAAAAATCAGAAATTCAGATAATTTTTATAAAAAATAAGAATAACAACTAAACTATTAATCATTTATATAAATATTATAACTAAACAAAAAAAAAATCGCTCGGGCAGCCACGCTGCACACGTCACCATCACGCGGCGACCCAGGAAGAAGACGCCACCATTACATTTAATATCACTATCGTGAGTTCAACCACGTCACCTCGTGCTAAATTTCGCTACGTTAATCTTTCTATATTGTTGCAACCGTTGTGTTCTGTATTCGCTTTGATTTCTTAATATATTCTTAATAAATAGTTCGTAAATTAAAGGCGACTATTTATTGAGTTTATACCGGTTATCGCAGTAAATTAATTATAATTAACTTACTGAGTGATCAGTCGAATTCACTAAGACCACGTGTCACATTTGCTAACGTGAATGTTTCTATAGACGCATTCACTACAATTTGTATAATTAATTAAGAGTTGCATTCTCTTATAGATTATTTATCTTCTAAAATAATGTATATAAGTGTAAATAAACATAATTTTTTTTCTCTAAATTGTCCAGTGCAATAACTTTTCTTGTTAAGACACTACACCTGCACCAGATATCCTTTAAGCATTCGTACTTAAAAGAATTATTTGTTGTTTAGTTAGCTTAATCATTTTATATACATATTATAATTTTTGTTCACAAAAAAATTAACTAGAACTAAACATGATGATTGGGATGATAGAATAACAAACTTTTTAGATTTTGTCATGATATTTATATTTACTTCAATTTTTATTATTATTATCTGTGTATAAATTCTTGACATTGATTTTATATAAAAATATTAAACCAGCATAATAAAAATTCTTAAAGTTTTAAGAGTTTTAGTTTTGTCAGTTGATAATTCTCATTATATGGTTAGTATAAATTCTACTTTATCAGCAAAGTAAAATTTCTCTTGCTAGCATAATAAAATTTGCAAAATTCAAGCTAATATTTACTCATTTGAGGAAGAATAATTTTAGGAAATCATTAAAGTTTAAAAAACTAATAACAGTCTTTACACCCATTTGCTAAAATTTCATTGAAATACAGGAATTTATAATTTCTTGACAATAATTTTTGTTTGTCTTTGAATACATTTTACAAGGGTGTTAAAACAAAATGATCTTTTGTTCTGAATGCTGAGATTTGGGTTCCCTAGCGAATTCGATCATACCGAAAGTTTGGGTATATTTTGAGTGTGTTTTAGACATAGTATACATTTGATAACATTTGGGTACGTGTTACGAATAATGCCTTAATCATACCGAAATAATACTGAAATTAACGTAAATATTGGGTATGTTTGTGAACTTTTCATACCCAAACTATACTGAAAAAAATCATTATTTGTGAAATATCGTATAGATGGCGTTTATAAATGAAATGTCATTTTACTATTCAGCTTGAATCCTGTTGTACCAACTATTCATATACAATATTATGTATTTCTCTAGAGACAGCTTATACACTCACATTTTTTAGAATGGAAAGATTTAATTACATTTAATAAAAACTTTTTATTCTGAATTGTTTTACTGGCGCTGTTAGTGTAAGTTATAAATAATTGTGTCAACTAATAAAAAATAATGGAAGTGAACAGGCTCTACAAAGAACAAGATTTTTGAAGCATACTAAGAAACATAACCCTAAACATAATATCTATCAATGGGTCACAGATTTTATTAAAAACGATCGATTTGCACGAAAAAAACTAAACGAGAAGTCTGTAATATTTCCTAACAGACAGCGAAGAGCGAAATTTATTCAAAAATAATTGGAAATTATTTTTATGTTTTTTATTAATAAAATCAAAAACCTTTTCATTTTCATTGTTCTAAAAAAAATTTAATAAAATAACGAATTTATAATTTATTAAAAATTTCACAATTTGAATAAACATGTATTTTATTTCTCTCCTATTAATTTCTTACTTTTATTATTAAATTGATTTATTAGTTAATATATTAAAATTTGAATCTGCTAAATTTAACATTTAAGAAAAAAAATTATAGTATTTTTTAGGTATATAAAGTTCACAAACATACCCAAAATAGAGGCATTATTTAGGTATAATTTGGGTTATTTTTTGGTATATTACCGAAAAATGACTGAAACTGGGCTAAAATTCAGTGGATATTTTCAGTATTTGTCAAGTATGACCGAATTCGCTAGGGTTACGTTTATGATCAGTACTCCGCGTGGATTCATTTAAAGAGCACATCTACTGTATTTATCGTGTCAATTATTCACTTGATTTTTATAAGATTATATTGTGTCACTGTGAAAATCTGTTTTTTTTTTTTTTTTTTAGTGATTTAAATATTTTGTGTTGTTAACAAAAAAAAGTGTCTAATTTTACAAATAGTCATGTGGGAGATGTTGGTAAACTGGGGTTTGGACCACTTGAAACCCAGATTTGAAGGTAAGTTTTATTTCCATAGTGAACCCATCGTACATACAACTAATCAATTATCATTGACAAAAAGAAATTGGTCATTGAAAATTTTTTACGCTTGATCGAAATATTTTGAGACATATTAATGTATTCAAGCAAATATTCGGAAAATATATTAATTAAACGTCTACTCATAAATTATTTTCTTGGTTGATCATACTTAAAATTGTGTATAAATATTTCACTTATCATTCGCTTATAGGGGCTTGCCTAATTCCTCAGAACTTCGTAGATGATTCGTCGCTATCTGGTCGTCTAATTCATGATGAAAACGAATTGAATTTATTTAATAGACGACTAAGAGAATGGCATGAAAGTCAAAAAAGATTGCAATTTGAGGTATTTCATTGTTTTGAAAAAAATTTTTAATCTGCAGGTTATTCTTGTGTATCATATTTGAGACAAAATATTTGTTATTTTAGACACCCATGCATAATTCTTTATGCTATGAGCAAAATGGTCTTCTAAGTAATCCTATTAATCCTACGATAACTCACCAACTAGGTATATTTTCATTTTTTATTTCTTTTGTTAGATTGCCAATTATTACTTATTTCATAATTACACAGTAAAAAATATTGTGTATCTGTGTTAAAAACGGTCCGTGTGAAATTTTTTGTGTTCATTATTTTGTGTCAAATCAACACAATTCTCTGTGTTACTTTAAAATTTTTAATCTAGTACAAAAATCGATACTATCATTATTTATTATGTGTAACTTTAAAATCAACAGAAAAAAGTGTTGAAGCAACAGTTAAATTATGTTGAAAAAAAATGTCTTTCTTCTATTCACGCGGGAAATGCCATTAAGGTAATTCCAGCGTGGTATAGTATAGTCAGAGTATTTGCTATAGACAAAAATTTAGAAGCCTCGGCACACAGACGTTCACACATACAATTACATATGGCTAATTTCAGTGATCTGACAACGTTGCTCTGAGTGTTTATATATTTTTGTTTATGGTCTCAGTGCATACAAATAGTATTTTGCTTTGTAATAATAGTACCTATTATTTAATAAAAAAGATGCCCAAACAAATACAGCACAAAGGTCAATTTATAAAAAACGAAAATTTATCTAAAAAATTGTCTTTTAACTTTGATATGAAAAAGCCAAAGAAAAAAAATGGGTGAAATAAGATATTTATTTATAAATGACTCAAAGTTTATTTTAACGTTAAATAACTTATTTTTCATTTTTATTTAAATATTTACACTGTCATTAAAGTTTTATGTTCTTACTTTATGTTAATTTTTTTATAAAATATATGTTTAAAAGAAAAAGAGTATCATATTTATTTATTTATTTATTTATTTAATCGTTTCTTTTTATTTATAACCAATTTAAATAGTGATTTTAATATTTTAGTTACGAAGCTGAATTTGACTAAAACCGTGAAAGTTTTGAATTTCCCGCTTTTTATTATACACTAATATTGTGTGGACCGTTTCTAGCACACAGATTATGTTGATTTTAACACAATATTTTTTACTGTGTATTTTTTAGCCAAAAAAAAAACATTCAAAAAAACTTTTTCAAACTCTGAATCTAATTCTATTCATTATATTGTCGTTGATTATTAATTAAATATAGATATTTTTTTAAATTTCGAGTGACTGGGTAAAGTGATTTTTTTCTCTTTACTCTTTTGCTGATAATACAGCTTTATAAAAATATCAGTTACATAGTTACAAAACAAAATTTTATTAGGATTCCAAAATTATCAAGTATATCATTTACCAACTTATGAAGTATCTCCATTACATTATGGGTCAGAGTCTCACATCGGAGCTGCAGGAAATAATCATCCGCCAAGCAATATAAATTCTAATGCTGAGAGAAGGAATTTAAGTTCTGAATTGACAGATCTAAGCAATGTAGTTAATGAGGAAGCTGCAAGTAAATCTAATTTTGAACATATCCTCAATATTTCATTTTCAATAGATTTCTGAGCTTAAGTTCATTATCATAACTTTTGCTATGTTCTATTCTCAGCTTTTTATATTCTTCCTTCAGACCATAATTCTCCCAATGATATTCCAAATATCGATCCAGCCAATCAGCAATTTTCGATAAATACAACAAATAGACCTCTTGTAAGTTAGGTTGATTTAACTAGAGTCCACCTGATGAGTCATTCAAATCTTATTTGTTACTAATTAAAGTAAATGATACTAACTTATGTAATTTTATATTTGATTTAGATGATTTATGAGTATTTAAAAAATGACGTCGATGGAAAGGCTATAATCAAAGCATATGAGGAAAAGAAATTTAACTCAAAAATTCGAAACTTACTAGTTAGACGTTTAATTAATCATGAAAAGGTCAAAGCATTTGAAAATATTCCATTAAAAAAAAAAAGCGACGTTCCAGTATGTGTTTTTGAAAAAAACTCATTAAAGAAGTCAATGAAGATAATAACTTCATTTTTTTAATAATAACATCATATTTGTTTAGCCTTTCAGCTGCTGTGTTGAAGAACTATTCAGTAGAAATCAGTAGTTTTTCCTACTGAAAAATCTTCAGTATATTTCATGCCCTATGAAGCAAAGAATGGTTTAAAAATAGGACCATCAGGCAAACTTGTTGCCCATTATAATTATGTTCTTGGGGATTTAAAAAAAAAAAAGTTTGATTGGGCCTGATGAATTAACTGATAAATCTTCAGTCAACGATACCATCGCAGACACCGACCCCACTAATGGAATTGTGAATGGTACTATTTCTTTTTTTTTTTTCTTTATTATTGAAATTATTATTATATTTGGAATATTACTTATTATTTTCAGAACACATCGATAACGATTTAGAAATATTGACAAATTTACAACAACAACCTGAAACTACTTTATTGAACAGTTGGAAAGCAACATTTGCCTATCGCAAAAATCTTCTATTAGCAGATAAAATATCTGTTAGTGATTATTATAATCGATTTCTGTGTTTACAGGCAGAAATTGGAGTCAAATTGGTAAATATGCTGACTTTATACAATGTTAATATACATCAATATGATAATGTGTATCAATATGAAGTCTCTAGTAGGGAGATCATTCTTAACTTTTGCCGGAAATTTTTAGAATCGATGTTTTGATTTTGATCATGCATATAAAATGTATAAAAACATTTCAATAAAATAACCAGGACAATATTCTAAGAATGATGATTAGTAAACCAAAAAGAAAAAAAAATATTTTGAATCAGTTATTGAATATAATCTTCTTTATAATTTTCGTTTCTTTTTTTTTGTAATTATTTATTTCAATATTTCAAGCCGTGCGAAATTTTCAATGAAAAATGTGCATAACAACACAATATTTTGAGATGTTAATTTAAGATATAATTCGTGTTTGAGGTTTACAAATGTTAATTTATCAACTTTTTCATTTATTTATTTATTTTTTTTTCTCTTTTAAGATAAGTTCTGACTTCTATCAGCTTTATCCAAATTTAGCAAAACAATTAAAGACAAGTTGGAATAATTTCAAAACAAAACTAACAGTATTACTTACGCAAAAAAAACAACGAAGCTAAAAGATATCGAAGACAGAACTTTTGCAAACAGTTTACGACACATCACGGAAGAAGGTGTTTAGAATAAAACAACATTATTAACATTTCTTTTATGATTTGGTCTTTCGGTTTAATTTTTTTTCTTTATATTTTAGCCGATAAAGATGCGATTATTTGGTACCTTTTGTCCAGCCTGATACCAGGACCCTACATTACAAAGCTAGCTAGCGATACACAACAACAGTTAGGCAAGAAAAATAATCTATCAGCAGCAAAAAAGAGAAAAATCACAAAACAACGAGTAACCCCTGCGGAAGCTCGTTATTCTTCTTTTTTAATTTTGCCGGTAATTGCATTCTTCTTTAATAAGCATATAATCTTTAGAGAACGCATTGATTTACTGGTTATAATGATACATAATTGATTTTCAGAATCTTGCGGAAATAGAAGAAGCTGTCAAACAACGGCAGGAATACCTTGCCAAAAATAATTTATCGTGCCAGCCTATTGCTGTTCTTATAAGATCTATCGATAATGCTGTAGACTCATACGTTTATATTGAAAATAAAAGTTACAGAACGAAATCGACATTAGCTGCTCTCGATTTGACTTTTAAAAGTTTCTTCACCTTAGATTGTGAATATCCGGTTACAGGAGTGCATGTGTGGACCTTTCTCCAGCAGGTTGTATATAATCTCCATTATTCCAAAAAAGACATTACTTCTACGAGTTATAAAGACTTTGTAAGTGATTTTGAACAAGTGAAATGATTCGATATTGAGTATGATATTTTGAAAGTTACCTTTTATTTATATTCTGATATTTTATTACTCTTTTTAGTATACATTATTCAGCTATGTTATAATTAAAAATAATAATTTAATAAGTTATTTAATATATCTATAATAATTTGTGTTTGGATACGAATTACTGTGAACCACAGTTGCGATAATTATTTTTAAGATTATTTTTGATTAGTCTACTATTATTTAATTATTCTTTTTAGTACAAATTATTCTGTTCTTATTTAATCAAAAATAATTATTCAAAAAGTTACTTGATATATTTATATTAATTTGTATTTCGGTACGAATCACTGTCAATCAAAATTTTGATCGTTACTTTAATTATTGTCATTAATTTATCACAATCATTTTATTCTTACAATCAATAGATATCGTTCAGTCGTTTATTATTCGGAAAAATGTTTGTTGGTTTTCATTGTCAGGAAGCTTTTCAAAGCAACAATATTTTGCTAGATCATATAAAAAATTCCATTCTGAATTAACAGAATATCGATGCTCCGAATCTCAGTGTCAACGTATTTATTCTATTTTCTATAGTTATTGAAAGCATCGTATGAGAGAATATAATCAGCATTTGACTTTTACTCCTACCACCTTAGAACTGTCTTCAACTTCACTAAGTTTAATAGATAATGCTCTATCTGTAAGTCTGCCATCTGATTGTAGTAATTTAGATAGCGAAAGACTAGAGATCGTCGATGAATATACTGAAAGTTCCGACGAGGAATATTTTGACGCTCATTCAAATGATGAAACAGCCATGATTAATAATCTATTACAATCAACTAACATTCAGTATGATCTGCCCATTATAGCTAATTATTCTAATCAACAACATTTTAATTCTGAAACCGAGTTAAATTCAAATGTATCCAATGTTCAGAGTGTATCTAAAATTTTTGAAAATTTATTACAGCGATGGTCTCTCTATTTGGTATCTAAGTTACATAGTCTTCCAGATTTATCGAGAAAACGAACTGAAATGATTATCAAAGATCATACATCGTTCGTTAATGATTATTGTTTTAACTTATTAAGAGATACGGTTTTAAAATGTTTTGATCAATCAGATGCAAGTTCGGAAAATAAAAATGCAGTCAAACAGATGTTTAAAACTTTACAAGATTCTTTCGATAGTTTTCGATCTTCTTTTAAATCGTTCCAATATTTTGAAAAAATGGGTACTTTTATAAAACCAATTCATTTAAACGTTGGTTTTAGAGATGAATACAAAATACGGCAAGGTTCACTTGCACTTTGTACAGTTCCTTTGACCGTTGAATTTATTCCTCTTCGCCATGTACTTAAAAAATTTTTTGAACTAGGGACTATCTTCGAAGATACGTTGGCTTATTTAGAATTATTAATAAATACTAATATTAGGTGTACAAAAAAGTTCTACCCGTTTTTTGTCAAAAAAAAATATATTTAAAAATTTTAAATAAAATACAAATTTTAATCAAAATAACCACCATCAGCATCTACTACCCTTTGCCAACGCTCAGGCAACTGATGGATCCCACGGCGATGAAAGGCTTGATCTTTTGTCGAAATGAAATCATCTATTGTTTTTTGCATTTCGTTTTCATTTTGTAAGTGTTTGTCAGCCAAGTAATTTTGCAATGAACGGAATAGGTGAAAATCACACGGTGCAAGGTCTGCTGAATACGCCGGGTGCGGTAAAACTTCCCACTGTAAATCATTTATAGTGTGGTGGACGATTGAACTTCTATGAGGCCTGGCGTTATCATGCTGCAGTATCACTGGTCGAGGTTTTTGTCCCGCAAATCATCTTTTACTGTTGATTTCATTTGCTAATTTTTTTAATTGACAACTGTAGCGTTCTCCAGTAACGGTTTCTCCTGGTTTGAGTAACTCATAATATAGCACGCCCCACTCATCCCACCAAATACAAAGCAATTTTTTTTTCCCAAAAACATTACGTTTTGGTGTTGATGTCGTTGGTTGTCCTGGGTCTACCCAATGTTTTCGACGTTTAGGATTCTCATAGTAAACCCACTTTTCGTCCCCTGTTACAAGTTTCCACAAAAAACTTTTTTTTTTTATGTCGTGAAAGCAACGACAGGCAGGTGTCAACTCGTCTCTCTCGTTGTTCTGGAGTTAATTCATGAGGTACCCATTTTCCTTCTTTTTGAATCTTACCTAAAGCATGTAATCTTTCAGAAATAGCTTTTTGAGTAACGTTTAACTTTTTCGCAAGTTCTTGTTGTGTTTGTGCAGAATCTTGATTCAGTAATTCTTCCAATTTCTCGTCACTGATTGTTGAAGGTCTTCCAGAGCGTGGTTTATCATTTAAATTAAAATCTCCGTTTGTGAATTTCCGAAACCATCTTCGACAAGTACTGTCATCAATAACACTGTCACCATAAGTTGCACAGATTATTCTTTGAGCTTCAGCAGCACTTTTTCCTTGATGAAGTTCATATAAAAGACAATGGCGAATATGCTCATTACTTACTTCCATTTTTAACTTAATAAAAAAATATATATATCGAAGATTAATATATTAAAAGTTTGATGAATTTAAAGAGTACAAACAGCTGTGCATGTACATATACGTATTCATAGCTAACCTATAAATAGCTGTTAGATAACTCCATCTTTGAAAAACGGGTAGAACTTTTTTGTACACCTAATACTTTAATATCTAATTACGTGCAAGGAAGTTATTGGACAGAATTTATAAAATCTAGTGAAAAAAGAATAATAATACCAGTTGCATTATTTTTTGACGATTATGAAAATAATAATCCACTCGGTAGTCATCGAGGTATACAAAAATGTGGGGCTTTATATTTAATGATTTTATGCTTGCCTCCAAGATATAGATCGAAATTAGCAAACATATTTTTATTCCTTTTGACAAATACATTAGATCGGAAATTAATAGGAAAACAAAAAATTTTTGACTCAGTCATACAGGAATTAAAGTTTTTAGAAACAACGGGCATTACCATCAATATTAACAATAAATTAAAGCAGATTTATTTTAAGTTAGCTGTTATACTGGGTGATAATTTAGGTGTTAACGAATTATTCGGTTTGGTTGAAAGTTTTTCTGCTTATCATTTTTGCCGCTTCTGTTTAATTAGAAAAGAAAATATTAAAACTACTTTATCCGAAAAGTTTTGCACCCTACGTAATCGAGAAAATTATGAAGCTGGTTTATCATTAAATCAAACCTCTGAAACTGGCATCAAAGAAAAATGTTGTTTCCATGAATTATTACCCAATTTTCATTTTACAGAAAATTTTGCTGTCGATATAATGCATGATTTTTTTAAAAGTGTCTGCCAATACGATCTTGTACTAATATTGAATTATTTTATTTTCAACTTAAATTTATCATTTGATACATTAAATACACAAATTACTGGATTTTTTTATTCTTATCACGATCGACAAAATAAACCACCAATAATTTCAGAAGAATCTCTTAAAAATCAACGCATTATTACGTCAGCCGCGGAGATGCAAAGTTTGATGCGTAATTTACCCTTGATGATCGGTCATTTGATACCAAAAGATTGTGAACACTAGGATTTGCTATTAAAATTAGTAGAAATTTCTGAAATTATTACCGCTGATTATTATCAGCCTGGACATTGTGATGTGCTCAAATGTATCATTAATGAATATTTATGTATTTTGGTAAAATTGTACCCAGATAGCATGAAACCGAAACATCACTTTTTGATACACTATGCCCGAGTTATGAAAACATCAGGTCCGTTGCGTAATCTATCTAGTATGAGAGGGAAAAGTAAAAATAAAGAATCTAAAGAATTTGCATCCGTTGCTGTCAATCGAATCAATATTTGCTACACTATCGCTAATAAACATCAACTTAAACAAAATTATCACTTTCAAAATTTTCAAACTCCTGATGATTTTATTATTAGTCTAATAAAAGGATCAAGTTCATCGTCTAAAAAATTAAAAATTTTATTCCCTGAAATTTTAAATTCAGGAGAAATATATGAAATAAATTAGCTGAAATTTAATGATCAGTATTTCACGCAGAATTCTATAATAATAGATCGAACTGAGGACGGTCCCGTTTTTTATATAGTAAAATATATTTTTTTGGAAAAATTGAATAAAATTATAGTTATTACACAAAAAGTTGCAGCTTATTTTGACGAGCATTTTCATGCTTTTATTGTAATACATTACTCTGTTAAATATCAATTTTTTTTATGGAATGAATTGAAAAACTTAATTGTAACGCACAAATTGCGAGCAGGGAATGGGGAAGAATGATTCGTACAATATTGAATTTACAAAGTAAAGAAAAGTCTCGTTAAAATTATTATGTTAGTATTATAAATTTTACAAAGAGTCTATAGAAATATTTTAAACCAAAACTATAATTTTCATATAAAATAATTTGAAAAATAAAAAAACAAAAATAAAAAGTGCTATTTATTTTCAATAAATTTTAAAAAAATGTTGATCGTACATTTAATATAATTTTAATAATTTTAATTATGCTTTTACTAAAAAGAAAAAAAATAATTTTACAGGTATCATACAGCTAGTAGTATTTTTTGTTATCATAAGACGGTAAAGATTGCATCCTAGCGACACAATTTCGGTCGTGTCAGTGATTATAACTATAAAATACTCTATAATTTTTATTATGCTTACTATGAAATGTAGTAAGTGCAAGAAAGAAATTTTTGTCGACAGAATAGAAATTTTATTATGTTTCAATACAACAAGTAGCAACACTTACAGCATAAAATATTGGACTATCATACGGTTTCAGGTTTAGTTGGCTAGCATAATAAAAATTAATTGATTTTCACATAAAATTTCAAGAAATTTTAAGCTTTTTACTTGGTGTGTTTACAAAAGAGTAAAAAAAAACATGTTTGATTTTATTAGAAATTAATTTTGCTTGAGTACATGTAGTAACGCACACTAAGTACATTGAAATTTTGTTATACAATTTTTTTTTGAAATTTTATGAAAATGTTTGTTATGATTTTGCATCATACTAGGTACTTGGTATTTTTTCGATTTGATTTATTTTTTTTTGTAAAAAATAATTTTTTCTTATCTGTAAAAAATTTTAAACGTGTACTTGGCGCGATGTTATACAGAGAATCTGTTTTTGGTAGGATTGTAAATTCTACGATTCGTTAAAATTATAATTCAGACTAGTAAGAATTGAGTAAAGAATAGTAATAATCCATAATTTTTTTACAACGATCATTCTGGAAATAACAATATTTAAAAATCTCTTTGATAATATTACAATTCTGAGTTAAAAACATTTGCAAGAGTAGAAGTTGAATATTACAATTCATTAAGAATAAATTGCTATAAAACTTATATTTGTTTTTATCTATTGTTACGTCCAGCTCAGATGCTGAACTTTTTATATTAAATTTTATTTTCATATTAAAATTACGTGACGATCAAATTTTATTTTTCTTTAATAATTCTAGAGCGATAAGAAATAATTTAGTTGTAGAAAAAAAAGTTTTAGAATTAGTAAATCAGTTTTGCTCTAACGCACGTAAAAAAAACTAGAACAAACAACCAAATGAATTTTTAATGACCCCTTGGGTCACAATAGAATGAAGGCCCAAAGGCCATCTGGAAACAATTTTTTTGGAATTAACAAAAAAATATTTATCAACAAAAGTGTACTTAAAATATTTTAAAAGAAAAATTAAAAGTTCAACAATGACTCATTTTTAAATAAATAAAATAAACAAAGTATATAATCTTATAAGCCTTACATTTGTAAGTGCACTTTTGTAGATAATAATATCTCGGTGCCCACGTAAACGTTAAACAGATACCCAAAGAAATGAATATAATGACACATGGTTCAGAATATTCAAATGAATAATATTAAATGCAATAAACTCTAAATAAAAGACTTTTATCAAGGAATATTCACGTAAATGATATACAAAATAAATCTTACTTAAAGGAATTCGAATAAATAATTTATTAATGAAAAAATCAACAAAAGGAATTATTTGAATAAATAATATCAAAATGAATAATAATTCTCAACCAAACAAATAAATTATAAATAATATTTACATGAGTAAATTTATAAAAATACGTACATGAATATGCGGGACGCCATTCAATGACAATTTCATATAAATAAATATATAAGTTAATTAATAAAATTCAAATAAATAAAAATTATAAAAATAAATATAAAATTTAACATAAATAATTAAATAAATTAATAAAATTTAAAGAAATAAAAACTATGAGAAAAAAATATAAAATTTTATATGAACAAATAAATTAACTAATAGAATTTACAATAGAAAAGATTCATGCAAACAGATATAAAATTTTATATAAGTAAATAAGTAAACCAATAAAACCTAAATAAATAAAATTTATATAAATAATTAAAAGTAAATATTCATAAGAAAAATTTATAAAATAGATATAAATTTCTATTATTATAAATAAGTTACAATATCGTTATAAATGTAATATTGTGCTTGTGGGTGTATGTGTGTATGCTCCCACACATAGGCCTGCATCGGGGTGGGCCTTTACCACTTCCCTAACGGAAAATCCTAGGGAAAGGGAAAAGGACCCAAAGGAATTGTGCTCCGATTGGACACAGTTTTCCCCCAAACAATAGACAAATTAGGACAAAGTAAAACACATAAAAAGGGCCGCAAAATAAAAAATAGAGAGTTAGAGTTTGAGTTTTTTTTTGAGTAGCAGTTTCTCAGTCAGAGTTTCAGTCTCAGTTCTCAGTCCTGGGTCAGTAAGGATGAGAAAATTTAAGTACAAGTGTTCTCACACTTCTACACTAGTTCCGTATTAGTTATTTTATTTGCAAGTGTTCTCACACTTTATTTTATTAATTATATCGCTAGCGTTTAGTAAATATTGTTTCAGTTAGTGAATAATTAAATTAGAAATATCAAGTTTACGTCAAAACAAATTGTAACCGCGATTAGTACAGTACAGTAAACTCAGCGTAAACCAGAAAAATACTCCAATCTCCACAACTTCAGGTACCGTAATCTTTATGTATGTTAAAATACAGAAACATTTCCAACGCACAGAAAGATTATGAAGAACGTATTGTATTCAAAATTCTGTAGTCCTCTCTAGTATTTGAAATCAATTTAATCGTAACCATTTTATTGTAAATTAGAGTCGGCGGACTAGCCACCTAATACTTTTAATATCAAGTTTATTGTATTCACATCATCAAAATTTTCAATTGTATAATATATAGTAGTTAAATTCGTATATTCAACATCTTTCATTTAAAAACAAACCTTCCAGATAATTACTTAGTGTGATCCCGGTCTATTGGTCGAAAGACTAGGGCCGAAAATAAAAATTATAATAACTTGTCCAACATCACAGTACAAGCTACTAGATTGGACATAACACTATTCTATAAAATTCAGTAGACAGCCATAACCTCATTATGTAACGCCATCTTAGCCGATGACTGACTGATCAGAACAAGCCAGTGGATAGATTCAAATTTATATCCAATAGCTAGGTTAAAACAGTGAGTGTGCAAATATAAATAGCTAATCGCTGGCTAAAAAATATGAGCTAATGATAAAATATCAAAAGTAGCCAGTGGTTAGCTAAAAAATATGAGTTTATGATGACTCATCAATTTAAAAAAAAAAAAAAAAAACAAATTTTCTTTTTACACTGGCTTTACTTGTCTGTTTTTCAGTTCACAATTCATGTGTAGATTTTTTTTGTGAGCCTATTATCGAATTAATGTGATGTCCAATTAGGCGGTGACGGGAGTTGAACGTGGATCCATGGGATTACGAGTCTTGCGTAATATCCACTGGCCTGCTATAGCTGGTTGGAGTAGACGAGAATTCAATGATCAACTATAAGATACGGGTGAGGTGAAATTTATTTTTTAAGCAGCTCCATCTATAACTGATAATTACTGGACATCCATGAGATACTGGTGAGTTACATTTACATTTTTAGGTGGTACCATCTATAGCTAATCGTGGCTGGACAACGATGAGATACTGATGAGTTACAATTATAATTTTATATAGCTCCATCTCTAAATATTAGCGATGAAATAACCATGAGATACTGGTAACGTGAATTTTATTTCTTATACATCTCCATCTGTAACTAATGTTAACTAGACAACCATGAGATGCTGATAAGCTACAGTTATATTTTTATGTAGCGCCATCGGTAAATATTAGCGACGAGATAACCATGAGATACTGATGAGTTAGAGTTATATTTTTATGTAGCGTCCTCTGTAACTATTAGCGACGAGATAACTATGAGGTACTGATTAGGTAAAATTTTTTTTTGTACAGCTCTATCTGTAACTAATTTTGTTAGACAACCGTGAGATATTAATGAGTTACAATTATATTTTTATGTTGTGCTGTCTATATTTATTTAAGGTTAGGTTGATGTATTGTTTTCATGTAGCTGATGCTTACTAAGCTGATTATGAATTGGTAATATTGATCAAAAAATATTATCTGGTTAAGGATCAATAACGAATTTGCAAATTCTTTTTATATAGCACACGGAGAAAAAAAAACAGTAACCATTGCTGCACCGAACACTAATGCGGTCAGTATAGTATACAAAATAACAAAATTTCTTTCAAAACCTTAAGAATTACTATAACGGCAGCAATTGTTACTGTCTCCGACTGCAATCAGTAGTATTGAGCGCATTACGGGGATAGCACTAGTAGTTCATCTACAAACATCAATTGTTTACCTCATGGAAAGTAACTATCACTCTTTATACTCCTCTCTTTGCGGTACAACAGAGTTATGAGTAGTTGATACTTCACTTTTGTGACTAATGCCGGGCGCAGTAACTAGTCATGTCACGAACTACAATCACAATCGCACTACGCACGCTTCATAATCGCACGGCGCATGCTTCACCGGAAAATACTTAGAGTCGTTTTAAGGTAGTTCACTCGCGACATTTGTAGCCAAAAGTATAGCGTAATCGTAACTACAAAAAGTTAGAGATACTCAATACCAGAATATTTTATTTTTGTGAGAGACTGTATCCAATACATTTTAGTTTTAAATATACAAATATACACTAATACAATCACACTGATGAGTATAATAAATATGGCAAAGCTGCAAACATTTATATTGAATAGTCTATAGATTAAACGTATAAGTAGTAATCTTTCTATAGTGTGAGTTTAATATACATGTGGTTTGTTATTGTTGACAATTAAAAATTTTGTATAGAATGAATTTTTGTCTATATTTTCATAATTGTTTTCAAACTTACAAGAAAATTGCATTTAAAAAGAATAAAATTGTCCGATATATGCTACTTTCGATATCATAATTTTTAAAATTCTACAACTATTAGAAAAGCTATCATTAATATAAGTTAATATCGAAAAATATTTGTTTTGTTTGTTTAATATCATTGAATAAGTTTAACATTCATAAAAATTATTTCGAAAAAATTTTCAAAAATTTTTTAACCTCCAATACTTTCATGTTCAAAAATTAAACTAACCATGTGACATTCGAATTTCCGCGGGTTAAGTATGACGGCTGCAACATTGCCAAGTAGTCATTACTGTACCTTACCACACGACAAGTATTTTAAAATGATTTATATTTTAAAAATCAATATTTTTTAAACAAATCGGTCAAGAAATTCAGAAGTTTTTTTTTTAAATTTCGAATTTTTTCATTCAACAGTGGATAAGTTTAAAAAAAAAATGGTAAAAACCGTTTCCAAGACATTCAGGAAACTACATGTTTTTTTATACTTGTAGATCTCCAGCATGTTAATTATGCACTTTTTGATTGTTAATATTTTGTCGTACAATCGGTGAAAAAATTTCATTTTTTTTCATTTAATATTAGACATCGTTGTTAATCTCATGTTTTAGTTTCATCGCATCCCTAAGAAACTACCTTCCCTCGCGGTTTTGAATCACCTTGGAAACACGGTGAAATCGCGGTGGATCCACGGCGGTTACACGGTCGGTTTTTTATCATGTTATCATGTTAGGGGTGATTCAAAAAATAACAAATTTTTTTTTTTCGCGCAAAGAGATTCAAAAGTTTCATTTAGCTAAAAAAAGACGCCTGGGAAAATTAAAGCTCTTAATATTAACATTAAAAGGTTGCGCATTGCACTTTTCTATTTTCCATAAAAATAACATGGAAAAATTTTTTTTTGCGTCTTCTGATTTTTATAAGTAGCTAACGATGCGTCCTAGGAATAATTGGCAGGCCTATCTTTATAGGTAATTAAATGGTCTACAAAAGAAGTTTCTTATAATTTTTTGAAAAGTCTATTTGTTCAAAAGTTATTTAAGGTTGAAGTCGAATTCATATTATTTTGAGATATTTTTACTTTTCCGGCGAAACTATCAGACTTATTACACAATATCATGGGACTATTTTTGTAGACAATTTCATTCTCCAGAAATTATTTCGATAAAGCTTTTTCGAATCCCGCATTGTTTTCTAATTATTTTTATTTTAATGTCGAGCTCATAAGAAAAATAGTCTTCTGATCGATTTTAAGAGCTTGAAATTGAAATAAAAATCGGTCTGTCAGTTTACCCTGCGGGCCAGCCTCAAAACTTCCCGCCGTTTTTAAGCTCCTTGAGCTCAAAAAATTGTTGTGGATACATTTTGTAGCTCTTAGAGCTCGAAAATATTTTTGTATGCCTTAGTTTACGAAAAAAAACGATTGACCATTTTTTCTCAAACGATATCTCTTGAACGAATAAACCGATTAAGACGGTTAAGGTGGCAATCGACGGGTTTTATTGAGTTCTACAGATGATAAGATTTTTAAATTGATTTATCGAGTCGATTTTGAGAAATTTCGAAAATACTACACGGAGAGAAAATTATGGTAACTGTTCCTAGTACGTTTATGAAATATCATTCTATACCGTTATGGTAATGATTACTTGGGATTATGGGATATAGACCCATACTTTCTGGGAAAAGTTTCCATAAGTATGGGAACAATTCCTATCATTATAGTAACAGTTTCCATATCGCATGTGAAAGAATCAGGGTAATGATTACCATACTCATAGGAATAGTTCTTACAAGCAAATAGTAACCGATCCTATAACCACATTGTAATGGTTCCTAAGTGTATATGGGAATAAGCCCTATATATTATGGTAACTATTCCTATAATATTATTGTAAACATAACCATAATATTATGGTAACCATTACCATAATATTATGGTAACCATTATCGTAGTTACATGGTAACGATTACCACTATTCCATAGGAACTATTCCGATACCACATGGGAATTATACCCATAATTATAGGAATGATCACCATAATATATATGGGTGCCGTTCCTATAATCAACATTTGAAAAAAACCGGTAACCATGCAGTATGGGAACCGTTCCCATAATATATTGTAACAGTTACCATAATTTTATTTTTGGGTAAAAAAAATTTTTTTTTTAAATTCTTTCGACAACGGTTTCTCTTGATAGAATTAACCGATTTTGATGGTTCAGGTAGCATTCGACGCGGTTTATGAAGCTTCAGAGTCCAGTTGATTTTGAAATCAATCCATCAAAAACATAAAAAGTTATCCGAAAAAAACATTTTTGAAAAAAGTTTATTTTTGGAATATCTCCGAACGAGCCCTACCGATCAAGCTCAATTTTTTTTCAGCTTTTAGATATTGACATGCCGCATCGAATGACACCTTGACGATCAAAATCGGTTCATCCGTTCAAAAGTGATAGATATTTACATACATACATACACTCGCACATCATCGTGAAATTAGTCAAGATAACTTCCTAGAACCTTGAAACGTCAAGATCTCCTAATAATTCTATTTTAGAAAATCGGACCGAAACCGATAATTTCCCGAATTTTTGAAAATTTGCAATTTTCTTAGCGGAAAGTTCAAAATAACTAGAAAACAATGCGGAATTCAACAAAACTTTATTAAATAACTTCTAGGAAATAAAATTGCCTACAAAAATGGTCTCGTGATATTTTGTAATAAGTCTGATAGTTTCGCCGGAAAAGTAAAAAAATCTCAAAATAATATGAATTCGACTTCAATCTCAAATAACTTTTGAATAAATAGATTTATCAAAAAATGATAAGAGGCTTTTTTTTGTAGACCATTCAATTACCTACGAAAATAGGCCTGCCAATCATTCCTATGACGCATCGTTAGCTACTTATAAAAATCAAAAGACGTAAAAAAAATTTTTTCCATGTTATTTTTATGGAAAATAGAAAAGTGCAATGCGGAACCTCTGAATGTTAATAGTAAGAGCTCTAATTTTTACAGGCGTCTTTTTTTAGCTCAATGAAATTTTTGAACCTGTTTGCGAGAAAAAAAAATTTGGTATTTTTTGAATCACCCTAATATATATATGTATATGTATATATATATATATATATATATATATATATATATATATATACTAGAGTGGGCCAAAAAAGTGACTATTTTTTTTTCTTTAGTTACAGTGAAAGTATTGTTTGAGATGACGAAAAAAAAAATTCTGTTAAAGTTTGAGCTTTAATTATTAATATTAAGAGGTGCCTATTTGCAATTTTTTATTATCCATTTAAATACAATGAAAAAAATTTGCGGAGTGAATGCGGAGTGAAGGAATTTTTAATTATTCATTCCCCTCGGAGTAAAATTCACTCCGAAGGGGAGTTTTCGCGGAGTACATAATTTTTATTAATTTAATTCGTCCGGAGTAAAATTGACTCCGGAGAGGAGTTTTCAACATAGAATTAATAAAATATAACTCCACTGAATATAATCGAAGTAAAAACTCGCGTATTATATTACTGATCAGCTGATCCGCACATATACACACCCACACAGATATTCGGGGGCACACGCACACACAAATTCACACACATTCGCACACACACACCCACGCACATTGGCACACACACCTGAACACACACACGCACACACGCGACACACATACCCGAACGCATACATTTGTACGCGTGCACACACGCATGTACACATGTTGACACACGCACACATTCGCACGAGTGCACATACAAACACACTGTTCAACAGTTTAATATTAATTAATATAAATTCATTTTAATCTTAAAACTCCGGACCGGAGTGAATCGGGAGTGAAATAAAATCCGCGTCACTCCGCTAAAAAAAAACTCCCAATTCACTCCGCATGCGGAGTGAATTTTTTTAAAACTCCAGAACTCCGATTAGCGGAGTGAATTCAGATTTAATTTCACTTCGAATTCACTCCGGATTTTTTACAGTGTAACATAGCAAAAAAAAATTTGCATGTTTAAAATTTTATTACTTAGCACCTAGTCAACGGATCACAAAGATTGATACTTAATCTTGTAGGGAATTGGGCGATCTACAAAAAAGGTCTCTTATGATTTTTCGCTTATTCCACTCGGCTCAAAGTTCTTAATGTTAAAGTTCAACCTTAAATAGTTTATTGGTAGTTTCACAATATTTTAAATTTTGACTTAAAAAATATGATTTGAAAATGAAAAAAATATTTTACTCTATGAAGTACACGTCGCTTTTTTTGAAAAAACGTCAAATTTTTTTTTAATCATTGATTTAATGTTTACAACTTAAAATTCCTTGAATATTGAATTAAAGTTAAAATAAAATAAAAATATAACTTTAATTGTCATTCAACTTCACTATCACAATTACTACAGTAATTTTATATTTATTAAACAAAAATACTAAGTAAAGTAAATTTCACTTTCGTATGTTGAAAGTCGGCTTTAAAAATTTAATTTGTAATGCAAATAATTATTTTCAATTAAAAATTTATGAAAACAATATCTTTATTTCTTAGACTACTGATTAGTTGAGCATACAAACTACGGATCAATTAAATTGGAGTACTTCAATAATTGATTAGGACTTTATTGTTTCTGCTGAAGTTATTGTTCATCTAACGAAATAAATTGAGAATTCTAATTTAATCAAAGGGTAAAAAATGTTAATTATTTGCAATCAATAATTACAAAAAAAATCGACATTTTCCAGAAAATTTAACGTGTACTTCATAGTGTATAATATTTTTTTTATTATCGAACCATTTTTTTTGTCAAAATTAAAAATGTTGTGAAATTGCCAGTAAACTATTTAAGGTTAAACTTTAACATTAAATAACTTTGAACCGACTGAAATAAGTGAAAAATTATAAGATACCTTTTTTGTAGATCGTCGAATTTCCTAAAAGAATAAGTCTCCATCTTTGCGATCCGTTGTTTAGATGCTGAGTAATAAAATTTTAAACATAAAAAAATTTTTTTGCTATGGTATTTAAATGGGATATAAAAAATTGCAAATAGGTACCGCCTAATATTAACCCTTTCCCGGTTGACCTTGAATCCCTACTCTTAATTCGGATTGTACGTCTTCGTTTTCAAATAAGAAAGTGATAGCCTACTCAGTAGAGAAGGGGCAGAAAAAATAGTAGAAAGGGGAACATGCATGTACTAATACGATTGAACCGATACTCACACAGCCTTACTAAGAACTATGATTGGTTTTATCCCCACACTGCTCACACCGAGACTCCTCGAGACTCCAAACCGGGAAAGGTTTAATATTAAGAGCTCAAATTTGAACAGAATTTTTTTTTGTCATCTCGAACAATATTTTCACCATAACTGAAGAAAAAAAATCTGGGCGTCGGTTGACCCTGCGGGCCAGCCCCAAAACTTCCCGCTGTTTTCGACCTCAAAGAGCTCGAAAACATTAGTGTAGATATATTTTCGAGCTCTTCGAGCTCGAAAATGCTATCACATGCAATTGTTTTTTTACGATCTTTTCAAGCTCTAACAAGTTACCTGTTATGCTGAAGTTTGAAAATTTAAGAATCGAAAATCATCAATGAAGCGGTTTTTAAAATTTAGTTTCTGATTATGTTCAGTAAAATAAGTGTATTGAGGGAGAAATCAATGTCAGGGATCAAAATCAAGATTTAAATAAGTTTTGACTCATGTAAGAAACAATAAAATATGAAATATCCGATAAAAATATTAAAAACTACGTTTTATCGATTTTTTTGTTGATAATATGATTTAAACTGAAAACCAAGTTCGATGACATTATATGATCAAAAAAGAAACCATAAAAAAGATGAGTTGGTATGATATCAGGCACATTTTAGTACGTTATATTATGATTTATCCGGAAAAAATAACATAAAATGTTATTTTTTTAACTTTTCAACGCCGATATCTTTTGAACTAATCAATCGATTTCGATAGTTGACGTGGCAATCGGCGCGTTTTATTGAATTCTAGAGCTGATTGAAATTTTAAATCGATCGCGTCAATCGTTTCGAAAATATTTAGAAAAAACCGTTTTTCACCATTTTTTTCTCCCGCGATAACTCTCGAACGAATTATCCGATTTTGATGTTTGAGGTGGCAATCGATGCTTTTTATTGAGTACTAGAGCTGATTAGATGTTGAAGTCGATCGTATAAGTCGTTTTTAAGAAATCAATAAAAAACTAAAAAAAAAATTTTTTTTTTTTTCGTAATTCGCAAATATTTTCGAGTCTATTCGATCAAATAATCTGAAATTTTCAGAAAAGTTGATGGCCAACAAGCTCTTTCGATTGCCACCTCAACCATCCAAATCGATTCATTAGTTCAAAAGTTACAAAGAGTTTTCATACACACACACACACACACACACACACACACACACACACACACACACACACACACACACACGCACACACACGCACACACACACACACACACACACACACGCACGCATACATACGTACATACACACACTCGGACATCATTCTGAAAATAGTCAGAATAGCTTCCTAGGACCTCAAATCGTCGACATCTGATGAAAACTCGATTTTCGAAAATCGGGGTGAAAACAATAACTTCCCGAAATTTTTGAAAATCGTCGACTTTCTTAGCGGGAAGTTAAAAAAACAATCACTTTTTTTGACCCACCCTAATATATACATATGTTTTGCTATGGATCTTTTACCGGTGTTGCATCCAGAAGGCTTTTTTGCACGCCTCTTTTTTAATTTCTTTTTGTTTTCTTGACGTCAAATTTTGACATAAACAGTGGCGTGATAGTAGCAAGAAATTTTTTTTTTAGTTTCACTTTATAATTCAGCAATACAATTTATTTTTACTTTAAAATTAAATGAGCATTATGAGGCGTGCATTTGTGGATTTTCCAAACGTTTCTGCTGTTGAAATTTTTTTTTTTTTCGAGGATAATTGTCATTGGAATCGAATTAAATTTATGTATTTTATATAAATATTAATTTTTTACATAATTACTATGCATAAATTTCGACAAATGAAATACGATCTAACTAATTAATAGTATACTGTGCAACTACGGGTGAAGGTTGTGATTGCCTATAAGAGCGAGTGAGCCCGTTCACTTTGTTCGCTGTTGGGGTCAATCGCCAACACCGCACGAGTTGTAGATACTATTATTTGTTTTAACGAATGCGGCGACAGGAGGATGGTGTAGATGAGTGAGTGGTACAATATTCGATGATATGGGGTCCGGGGGCGAAGCCCCGCTGCGGTATTGGGGATAATAATTTTCAACGCGAGATTTTATGTTATCTTAATTCTTGTAATTAGTTGAGCTGCCGTGTTTTATGAATGATAAATTAATAAATAAAGTTTATTTATTTATTGAAAATTTTTTTAACCAAAAATGTAAATTTTTCATGAAACATTATGTTTAATTATTTTTTTAAAAATTTAAGCTAAAATAAAAATTAGCAAGTATGGATAATTGAATTAAAAAAAAAAAAAACTTACCCAAAAACAAACGGGTTCTTGAATAATACAGGCAAGAAGTTCTTTAAAGTGCATACTTGTTGTCCTCAAATCATTTCCATTGGCAGTTTTGGTTCCATTACTGTTATCATCACCGGGAGTGAAATTTGTATGATTTGAACGCCATTCAGGATCTTTTACTATTTGTGCTGCATAATATATGGAGCATGACAATATAGCAATACTAATTACTGTATAAACACGAAAACTAGGTACTGGCAATCGGGCTAAAAATACCGTCGGCATTGTGTCTTTTCAAATTTTGGCTCACTCTCTATTTCAATTCTGTAATTAATTTTAATTCGAACCTGAAAAAAAAAAAAGAAAAGTAATTTACATTGCTTCTATGATATATTTATTAAAGTTGTCCTTCTAAAGGTCATTTTTGAATTTTTATTGTTTCACCCTCTAAAACTCTTTCAAATAATTGAACAAAAAATTGGTTTGAATTGGACGGTAATGAATGATGTAAAGTATTTCATTAACTCCCACCATAAATAGCTGATTACTGACATTCAAGTGCAAATATTTAATTAGACACGTAATCGCCTCCCTGACATACTAAATCATTGAATAGGAATTGCTACTTTAATCTACAAGTATTGCAGGGTATTTATAAGCCAGTCCCTAAAATTTTAACATTATTCAGATTTAAACTTTGAATCGAGTTGACTCTGAATGAAAACAAACATTCTAATTTTTAAAGTAAAAAATTTCATTGAAAATTTGTTTTGATAATCAAAAAATTATGAGTATGTGAAGTGTGTTTTATCGTCAGGCTCATGCGAGATTCTAAGTATACTAAAAAGTAAGGATGTCAGTGAAGTGGGGTCATCCATCCATTTTTCACCAATTTGTAGGCTGGATGGAAATTTGAACCTTTGCTAAGTAAAAAGTCAACAGGTAAAAACGAACATCAGCGTCAATATCAAAATGAAATTGGTTATCAAGGAGAAGCTAGTTCCTAAGCCTCAACCGATCATTCATATCAATAATCTCATTCATCAAATTTTTAACTTCCCGCTAAGAAAATTGTAAATTTCCAAAAAATCGGAGTTATTGTTTTCACCCCGATTTTCAAAAATCGAGTTTTCATCAGATGTTGACGTTTTGAGGTCCTAGGAAGCTATTCTATTTTCAGAATGATGTCCGAGTGGCGGTATGTGTGTGTGTGTGTGGGGGGGGGGGGGCTGGATGTAAACTCTTCATATCTTTTTAATGAATTGATCGATTGAGATGGTTGGAGCGACAATCAGAAGAGTTTTTCGACCGTCAACTTTCCTAAAAATTTTAAATCGATCGATCAAATGGACTCTAAGATATAGAAGAAATACAAAAAAAAATTTTTTTTTTTTAAGTTTTTTTAAACTTTTTCAGTAACGACTCGATCAATCAATTCAAAAATCTAATCAGCTCTAGAACTCAATAAAAAGTATCGATTACCGCCTCAACCATCTCAATCGGTTAATTCGTTTGAGAGATATCGTTGAAGAAAAAAATGGTAAAAAACGTTTTTTTTTTTTTTTTTTTTTTTTTTTCAAAAAAAAATCGCATACAAAAGTATTTTCAAGCTCGAAGAGCTCGAAAACAGCAGTAAGTTTTGGGGCTGGCCCACAGGGTCAACCGACAGACCGATTTTTTTTTTTTTATTTAATTTCGTACATACTTTTTTTGAGAAAATTAAAAAATAAAATTTTTCTAAAAAAATATTATTACCAGCCCATCAATTTAAACTACATAATTAATTAATTATTCAATTTAATTACTGATAAAAGAAACAATGAAACAAATTTTATTTCATTTTCAAAAGTTAATGATTTCTTTTTCGTCGTTTATTATAAATTTACTTACGTCCAGACAACCAAGCTAATAAATCAAGTAAAGGTATATATTGTATGAATAATGTATTTTTAATTCAACATGTAGACGCAAGAATGATTTTTTTTTTTTTTATGATACTCATATTTTATTAAAGCATTATTAATAAGAACAATTTTTTTGTCAGCTAGGAAATATTGATAAATTAAAATATAATAATGCAAATAGTAGCGTCATGTAAGAGCCACGTCACGTGATTGTAGGTATGGTAGTTAATGTGTAGAATCTATAATCCGTGTAGTGTAAGTTGAACTCGACAGGCTTTCTCACAACCCTCAAGAGCCACGTAAGAACTAACCATTGAGCGAATCGTTAACGGTTTCGTAACCGTCTATCGGTCTATTTTCCGACAACGTCATAGCTTATATTTATATATATATATTTTTTTTTTCTTTATTATATCGAAAATATTGTTGGAAATGACGGAAAAAAAAATACTGTGAAACTTTGAGCTCTTAATATTAATATTAAGGTTGTTCGGACAATAGCCCGTAAATCATGGTATGAAATTTCTCGGCGAGCTTCAGATAATTCATTTGACAAAACATTGTATAGATAATATACCAATATAAACTTTTCGCCAATAAAGTATTGCTATATTCATAGTCTACAATGTTTATTTAATTTTTAAATGGTTACTATCACCTAACGGAATTACTATTAACAAAATATTATCTTCCAGTGCAAACAAATCAAAAGATTATATTATTAGCGACAAGAAAAATTTAATGGAAATAGATTTATTGTGTAGTGCATAAGTTATTAAGACTCAAAACCATGAAAGATGCATGTTTCTATAAAAAAAAAAATTTCAATGCTTTGAAAGCATCATAAAACAGTAAAAATGTCAATCATAGAGCGTGCAGGTACATTTGAAACATCATTAGTGATAAAAGAGATTTTTTAAAATAGAAAATAGTTGTGAAATTTAAAGGTTATTTTGTTCACAACAAAATACAACTGACGAAATTGGATTATAATGGGAGATGCTTAAGTTATGTGGAATAAAAACCATATTTTCAACATTTTTGATTCCATAAAAACTTTCAAGGCTATCAAATTATTGGAAGAAATGGTCAAAACATAAAGTTTAAGGTCATAAATTAAAGCTTATTAGACAAGCTTTCAGATATTTTTTACGGAAATTGTCTATGAATATTAGTTTTAAAGTTATATGAGCTTTAACAGTGATTAAAAACTGATTTTTACGAAAAGTCATGAATATTTCAAACAGCCATAATTTCAAAACTATTGAAACGATTCAGATCATTTTCAAACTTGATCAAAGTAATCACTAATAAAATAAGTGTGAAAAATTTCATTAATATTCGATAAGAACTGTGAGTGCTATCGTAATAACAAGACCAGTGATGATGATAGGGGGTAGAGGTACATTTGATACATCATAAGTAATAAAAGAAATACGTTTAAAATATAAAATAGCTGTGAAATTGGCAGGTTATTTTGTGCACAATAAAATACAACTGACGAAACTGGATTATAATGGGACATGCAAAAGTTATGTGGAAAGAAAACCATATTTTCATCATTTTTTGATTCCATAAAAATTTTCAAATCTATCAAATTATTGGAAGAAATGGTCAAAACATAAAGTTTAAGGTTATAAATTAAAGCTTATTAGACAAGCTTTCAGATACTTTTTACGGAAGTTATTTATGAGTATTGGTTTTAAAATTATATGAACATGAAAGTGGATAAAAACTAATTTTTTCGAAAAAATCGTGGAAATTTCAAACAGCCATAACTTCTGAACTAATTGACCGATTTAGCCCATCTTCGAACTTAACCGTGATAATCGCCCATAGAATAAGTGTGAAAAATTTCATCAAGATCTGATAAGAATTGTAGCGGAAATCGTGTCCTCAAAGCTTGGTTATATTACATATATATATATATATATATATATATATATATATATATATATATATATATATATTTATAAATTTTTCAACGAATAGTATTTTCGAACTATTCAACTAATTATGATAGGTTATGACAAAATCTCTTGGAAAATCGACCACGAGGACAAATACAATATCTAGATTTTTTAAAAAATCTACCTAAAAAGTATGTAGATAACTTATTATTTCTATTTCTCGGGTTTTTTTTCATTCATTATGATGCAAATTGATGGTGAAAAAATCGAGGAGCTTTATTATTAATATTCAAGGGTCGCTTGAAAACGTTCAAAAGACAGCACTCGGAAACATTCAAAATTCTTGAGCGACGGCTTAAATTTTCGGTGTAGTCATGATTTCACAAATATAAACTATTGCTGCCCCGAGAAAGAAAAAAATTTGAAATGAAAAATTCAAATTTCGTTCATTTTTTATATTTTTAAAATTCGTGAGCGAACTCTTGAAAATTTTTCATCGAGCTGATGTTTGGAGAGGCTTTTTAGAACGTCGTAAATCAACAAATTTTCATAAGAGACTCGAAAAAAAAAAATAGTCGGTTTTTTCGGGCCACCCTAATATCTATACTAACATATACATCTATGGGTTCTATCTGTACATGGTGTTTATATTTCGAATTATACATCAAATATCATTTTTATGACCCACTCATACTATTTATACTCTTTTTGGAATTTTTGTCTGTTTGTCTCTCTGTTGGTTTGTACCTTTTTGGATAAATTATAAATAAGAATTCGGGTATATAAATTATTTTTTTTAAAGTATAATACAAAAACAGATAAATTATAGCTATCGATTGTTTTTATTCTATTAGCGTCAATTGTTTTTTATATTTTTTTTTTATAGACTCGATTTTGTTTTATTTATGAATTGCTTCTGTCGATTGAATCGTACATCACATTTTAATAAACAGTCTAAATAAAAGTCTCTAATCTGATTTATTTGTAACTAAGTAAGAATGTAAATCTATTTAATTTAGTATCTCTGGAACTATAAAGCTTACAGACTTAAAATTCAGCGGGAACGTTTGTTATGTCATGTGGATATCCCTTATAAAACGGTTTTGATTAAATTTACTTTTAACTAGGGTTTGCGTGGGCGTCAAACGTTAATATTCTCCCGTTTTTCGAATATATGTGTTACAGAGTTACATTTGTCGTAAACGTTTATTATGTCCTGCGGTATCCCCCACTAAATGGCTATAATAAAGTCAACTCCTAAGAGGGTTCGTGGGGAGTGGCAAACAATACTATGCTCCTTTTTTTCTGAATATATGTGTTACAGAGTTGAAATTCGACGTGAACGTTTATTATGCCATGTCGGTATCCCTTCTAAAACGGTTTTGATAAAATTTACTCCTAACGAGGTATGTGGGAGCGTCAAACGTAAATATGCTTCTGTTTTTCAAATATATACGTTACAGAGTTGAAATTCGGCATGAACGTTTGTTATGTCATGTAGGTACCCTTCATGAAACGACTTTCATAAACTCAACTCCTAAGGAGATTTGTGGGGGCGTCAGATATTGATATCGAAGGTTTTCTGACGCAACCTCATATCTAAAAAACTACTACTTTTCAGGAGAAACAAAAAACGTTTTATAATGAACTTCTGGATTTTTTTTTTTTATTAATTCTTTTTACAAATCTAAATAGTAATCAAACTTCCTATTAATTTTCAAGATAACAGTAATATTAATCGTATTTAATCATTATTTTTTTGCTCATTTTATGAGATACGTGTTTGCTGCACCGAAAAATTGCTAAAAAATGTAACATACGTGGTTGCGGTATTTTTAATTTAAATAAAAGCACAGACATAAATGAGCTTTTTGGATCATTTTACTCAGGAATATATTATTAACTTTTCAATTATTCTTAACCCTTAACGGCCACATGGGGTGACTAGTCACCCCAGGCTTAAAAAAAGTTGAATTAGAGGTCTTATACCTTTCAAATAAATTGGTCAAAAAATTTTCAAAAAAAGGGAGTTACCCCGTGTGGCCGTTATGTGGCCTGGGTGAGGTGTGGCCTTTAAGGGTTAATAAAATAATAATATTATTATTAAACTTATTAGTGCTATTATTTATTGATTGAGAGCTTGCCAGGACTCAAAGTTTAGATTCTTGGCAAGACTCTTGGACGAGGGACCAGCGAGGAAGATGGACAGCCAGATTAATACCTCGGCTGGACATCTGGGTAAACCGTCAGCATGGAGAGGTAAACTATTATCTCACTCAAATGCTGACGGGGTACGGGTACTTCCGGGCTTACCTATTTAGAATGGGTAAAGCTTCGGACCCGTGCTGCCCATCCTGCGGGTCACAAAATGACAGTGCCCTCCACACATTCTTCGAATGCGAAGTTTGGTCGAGGTGGAGGGCACCAATTGAAAGCCGGCTTGGGAGCATAACTTCAGAGACAATAATAGGAGTTATGCTTTCAAGCAGGGAGGCATGGGCGGAGATCGTCTCACACATAGAGACGGTTCTCCACCAAAAAAAGGAGGCAATAGATGCCGTGGGGCCATAACGGCCCTAAGTAAAAAATAGGAGTCACCGGAAGTAATGCGAAAAGCGGTTCCCGGTTGACTTCCTAGGAGAATGAGAGAGGGGTTTTAATCGGTAGTTTCTTGGGGAGGACTTGTCTCCCTAAGGGATAGCCCGATACACGGGGAGCAATTTTATTTGCTCCCTAAGTGCATGAATGCATTTCCCCTCTCTCTTTAAAAAAAAAAAAAAAAAAAAAAATTATTTATTGATTATGACAACACAGTATTTTTTGCAAATTTTTCGCGAGTCACATGATTTTTTAAATTATAGCTCATATTAGTATCACGTAGATTCAATAATACTTGTAATCATTTCAAATAAAAAGTTTTAAATAAAATTATGAAATCAAACAAATATAAAATATTATATTTCAATACCGCTTACAGATAGTATTACCTGTTAAAGAAAACGATATGTTTATTTTTCATGAATGTATTTCAATTTATTATAAAAAGCATTATAATCTTTGGGTATCAAAGGATTGAAAGACAAAAAGTCTTTGTACTTTCGACTACTCTAGTAAAAAAAATCCTTCAGGGATTGCATGGGAATCCATAGGAATCCATATAGGAAAGTACGGATTTATGCCAGAATCCATTGGAATTAATATAGAAGTGTATGGATTTATATAAGAATCGACGTAGGAAATTAATGGTATCTGGATTCCCGATAAGAGAAATTGTGAGTACTTGGATACTTATATAGGAAATTGGTATAGGAACTTGTACTAATAGAGTTCTTTATTGAAAATTTTTATAGGAATTTGGGTTTCTATCTAAGTAATTTCAATAGAATTCAGGTTATCTGGATTTTTACGTCCATTGTCTACTGATACGCGTATATGAATAAATGAACAGATTAGTATTCTATTGGCAGGAAATCTTTCAACAAAACATTAAGTAATTGATGCTCTTTATATCAGTATTTGTAACAAGTTAATGATTTATTAATTAACTCAAGAAGTATTACATCATTATAGAAATTACGAATAATTTTCATAAAACACTAAATTAAAAATCGTACAAAGGCATTGTACTCCAGGAAAGTTGATGAAAACACATACGCTGTTTATGATATTTGTACCAATAAGGTAACGTTTCATGTATATTTTTCTAATTCCTAATCCATACAAGATTTTGATATGGACTTTGACATGGTGCATCAGATTTCAATGAGAAAACGACGTAAAAGTCCACATGGGAATCCATACTAGATTTCTCATATGGATTTGGCATGTTTGGCATAACAACATTGTCTGATGTCATACTTTGAAATATATGAAATTAAATGCAGGTTGAAGACAATTATCACAGTGATAGGTTAGAATTTATATTTCATTATGTTCATTACTTACCGTGATATTGTTTCCTATAAACATAATGAAAAAGTATATTGTTTAACTATTGTTTCTTCACTTTGAGTGATAATTTAATTAACTGAATATTAAAATCAGAAGACACGGTAGTGTCTCGCGCCAAGTACACGTTCAATCACATGTATATGTGTGAAGTGTCATGGCGCGAGCCTACCGTGTATCTATACCGTGAACATAGTGGTTTTTAGCTCTCATTTTTAAAAACTTTTTTAAAATAATAAATTTTCAGAAAATTCCTTCTCTATTCGAAAGATAATTGACTGTTCGTCTTAAAATTATAAAACTTTATTCATTTTAGTTATGAGAACTAATTTAAATAATGAAATTAGGCCAGCATATACTGTAGCACCCCTAATTTAGACACTTTTATAAATTTTTTCATGCGTTAGGGGCACTGCCAGAGAATAAAAAGTTATAAGAAAAGCCACGATTGAGTAAAACATTGAAATTTTTTTATAGCAATGATTCATTATTGCGCCACCAGCGGTGCTTCGGTTTGTATTTTTTACTATAGTTTCATATGGAAATTTTTTATGAGCATAAATAAATACGTTTCATAATCATAAATAAATCTGTTTTGATATTTAAGATGAATTTTCTTTATTTGACGTCAGTGTTCATTATTATAATTTCAATCAATTTTCCCCGATTTCGCATAAATACTACAGAAAAAACTATACATCTTACTTTAGTTTTACTTGAAATTGTTGTGAGTTGCATGCGAATTGTCATAAGTAGACGAAAAAACTTGACAACTATTTCAATCAAACTAATGTCAATTTTTTACCAATTAGCTTAAATAAAATTAAATTGAAGAACTCCGAATAGCTACTTTAGATTAAAATTGACAGTAATTTGACATTGAAATTACTGAAAATTTGCTGCACGAATTTGCCGCCAATTTAACAGCAAAAGTTAAAAAGAAAAATTTACGGTTAATTTTTGCTCAATTTCGAGGTAACACTTTTTGCTACACATAAAAGTCGGTAATGTTCATTCTTACCATTTAAGAAGGTAATCAAATTTATACTTAAAAATGTCTACAACTTGAATATAAAAAAATAGTTTACAATTTTCCAAGTGAAATTAACAATAAATTGGAGTAAAAATTTACCTGGAAATTGACGAAAAATTTTTCTAGTAAGCTTTCGAAATGAATTTGCATTTTAGTTCGGGTAGTAAATTTACGTCAAATTGTATAGCAAGTTGTATATAAATTGTCCTCGAAAACAGAATTGTCCGAAGTTGACGGACATTTGATGAAATTTTCCAGGAAACTTTTGCTAAACAAACTGTGGTATTAGGGTGTCTATTTAAAATATTTAAACTTCTTGATATTGCACTTCTATTCGCTAGGACGTACCAAAATCAGCTCTACTTACTTAGCCGTACAATAATAATTATTCGTACAATAATATTAATCGAGTAATATTATAAAAAATCAATGCTAATTGTAAGGATATTCCCTAATTGTACAGTTTACTTAGCAAAATTTAAGTTGCGAAAGTTTCCTTGAAATTTTCGTCAAATGTCCGTCAACTTTGGGCTCTTCCGTTATTGACGAGAATTTGCAGAAAACTTGCGATACAATTTGACGTAAACTTACTACCCGAATTTGAATCCAAATTTATTTTAAGTCGTATACAAAATACCGTTAAAAACGGAAAAGCCCGAAGTTATCAGACATTTGACGAAAATTTCATGGGAACTTTTATTAGTGTTTTTTTCTAGTAATCAAAAAGTGACCTCTAAATTAAGAAAAAATCAACCGCTAATTTTTTTTCCAAGTTTTGATATTAAATTAAATGTTTTCTTTGTTTTAATCGGCAATCATCGACAAACGATTTCCTAGTGATTTAAATGGAAAAATTAATAAAATATCTATGTAGAGGGGTCAAATGGAAAAAATTAAAGGCTAATTTTTATTTACTTTTTCATAATTAAGCAATTAACTCACAAACAACTCTGATAGACCGACATTGATCGACAAACGACCAAAAAACGATTGCAATCAGAATAAATCAGATCGGTTTACATTGAGTTGGTTTATAATGAGGAGTTAAGTAAGTGGAGCTGAGATATACAACTTCAGCCATAAGCGATTTCTGATAATCAAGTTGGAAGCGAACTAGTGGTAACCAACTGCAGCAACTTGTTATCAAGTTAGCCGCAGATTGTTGGCATCTCCATAAGTTGACGGCAATTAGTCGCCTATTTTCTGAGAAAATGTGTGCCAACAGCTGGCATTCCCTTAGTTGACAGGGTTGACAGAAAGTTGACTTCAATTTTCTCAGAAAGTTGGCGTCAGGTTGCGGCAGTCGATTATTGTCAACTTTCTAGAAATGTTGGTAACAACTTGTAGTCAATAATAACATCAAAATTTTGAATTTCGTTCTGTTGTATATAAAGTTATATCCGCTAAACAGTACCAAAATCGGGAAACTTAGTGCTGTATATATATGTATGTACAGATATAAATGTAGATCAGTTGAAGTATGTTTACGTAGTAATTGTGTCAAAAATAGTATAATTATCTCTAATTAAGTAATTATTATTGTCTAACAATTAATGATGCATCAGATAATTTAAAAAATTTTCAAAATATAATCCGTGATTAACTTTCTTATGTTCTATCTAGCTACCCGCAATGTCTATATTTAAAAATTACCTCTCTAATAAAGGATCTACAGTGTATATATATATATAATTTAGTGCTATCTACAGATCAATTAAATTATCATTTTTATTTAGTAATTGCGTTGAAAATATGTATAGATCTCTAATTAATACTTTATTATTGACAAACAATGAATTATGCGTCAAATAATACTAAAAATTGAAAAATATAATAACACTACAAAAAAAAAAAAATAAATTCTACCAAAAACAGATTCTCTGTTAAAAGTCGCGCCAAGTACACGTTTAAAATTTTTTAAAAGTAAAAAAAAAATTATTCTTTACAAAAAAAAAAGTCAAATCGAAAAAATACCAAGTACCTAGTATGATACAAAATCATAACAAACATTTTCATAAAATTTAAAAAAAAAAATTGTATAACAAAATTTCAATGTACTTGGTGTGCGTTACTACATGTACTGAAGCAAAATTAATTTCTAATAAAATCAAATATGTTTTTTTTTTACTCTTTTGTAAGCACACCAAATACATTGAAATTTTGTTATACAATTTTTTTTTTAAATTTTATGAAAATGTTTGTTATGATTTTGCATCATACTAGGTACTCGGTATTTTTTCAATTTGACTTTTTTTTTTGTAAAAAATAATTTTTTTTTTACTTTTAAAAAATTTTAAACGTGTACTTGGCGCGACTTTATACAGAGAATCTGTTTTTGGTAGGATTTTTAATTACTACAACAAATTGAATCACATTAAGGTTGTGTATGACATGTTGTCACTAGTTGAGATACGTGATTGCATTCCGTTAAATAAAACAAAAACTATTCAATACTTTTATTTACAATTTTACAGAATTACGCAAGGGCATTTACTGATTACTTTTCCGGAAAAAACTCAAAATCGTCAAAAATCAAGTTGTTACGAGGTTGCATCAGAAAACCCTCGATATGCTCCCGCTTTTCCAATATATACTTTTTAGGGTTGAAATTCGGTATGAACATTTATCATTTCATGTAGGTATCTCCCATAAAACAGCTTCAATTCAATCCTAAGAGGGTTTGCAGGGGCGTCAAACGTTAATATGCTTCTGTTTTTTGAGTATAGGTGTTCCCGAGTCGAAATTCAGCGTGAACATTTATTATCTCATGTTAGTATCCCCCATTAAATGGCTATATAAAATCGGATCCAATAAGAGTATGCAAGGGGCGTCAAACGTTACTATACTCCCGTTTTTAAAATATATTTGTAACAGAGTTGATATTCAGCGTGAATATTCCTTACGTCGTGGAGGTATCCCCTATGAAGGGGCTATAATAAAATTTACTCAAAGGGGGTTTGTGTGGGTGTCAAACGTTAATATGCTTCTGTTCTTTGAATATACGTGTTACAGAGTTGAAATTCGGCATGAACATTTACTGTGTTACGTAGGTAACTCTAATAAAACGGATTTAATAAAATCGACTCCTAAGGGAGTTTGCGGAAGCGTCAAACATTAATTATGCAAACGGTTCTCTCCATATTATGACGGAAATTTTTACACTATTTTGCCAATCAAAAAAATTTGTGATATTATTGGGGTGGTTCCTATAATATAATGTAATATTATTCCAATCGAAACATTTAAAAATTTTCCTTTTAATCTTAATCTGATGAAAACGACTATATTTTCAATTTAAAAAAAAAAAAATAAGCAAATAATTTTTTTCGTCCCATCGTTATAATTATGGTGTTATTATTTCTAATTGCGTTGTGTCATTAGTTCTTTATAGCTTCTTACGATTATATCAATACGATTGCAGAAGATCATAAAAATTTGCGCCATTTTGGAGGAGGAAAACCCCCTTGATGTAAAAAAAAAAAATTTGAAAACTCAACATTGGGGGAAGGTATTTTATACGTAGAGAGTATGTACTAAGTTTGAAATAAATCAGTAATGTAGTTTTTAAAAAGCAATGCTCACGGACTTCGAAAAAGTAGTTTCAATGAAAATGCGCTTAATGTTTTAAATGCTAAAAATGAAAAAAAAAAAAAAAAAAGTTTTTAACTTCCCACTAAGAAAATTGAAAATTCGACAAATTTATTCGAAAAATTTTCGAAAATTCTCAGGATTTAAAATGAAAATAAATTTGTTAATTTAGATCTTTTATATGATAAATTAAAAAGTGATTTTTTAATTAATATCATAACTTGTAATAAAAAAATTTTCACCTAAGAAATTGATATTTCGCTAATGGAAAAATTTTAATTAATTGTTGTACTCTCCGTATAAACACAATTGATAAATAGTATAATAAAATAATCTTTAAAAAAATTATCTTTAAAAAAAAATCATGTAAATTTTACATTAAAAATGTAGTAAATTCTTAGATGTAGTAATGAGTCTAAGTAATGAATTAAATCTGTCATTTAAATTAAAAATGAATAGTCTTTAGTTAATAGTGATAGAGGAAATTTAAAAAAATACAAATTAAATTTGAACAACAGTTTTTATTGTTATTAAGAACATCACAACTTAATTATTAATTTTTTCAATATTAATAACTAATAATTTAATGATATATTTAAGAATACATAACTATAATTTGTTAAAAAGTCGTAACTATTCATATTAATAAATTAATTATAGTGAGATCTGAGAAAAGTTGAATAAAGAAAGTAATACAAACAGATATTTCAATACAAGTATCATCACAATTAAAAAATTGAGTCGAGTTATTAATAATATTGCTGAAATAATTTTAGGAAGTCAAATTATTAAATATTAGACGAGTTATTTGAATTATTCAAAACTACATGATCGAAGTTTACATCCAACATAGTCATTTCACTTTCGATAGCTTTACGAACAGTTTTTAAAGTTGACACCCAATCAAGTTGATAGTGAGGATTTCCTTCGCAATGATTTAATAAAAAGTTAATAGAGTCTCTGAGATTTATCCAATCGGGCGGTTGAAGATGCTCAGTATTTTCATTATCATCGTGATTATCTTCATTTTTATCATCTTGGACAGCTTAGAGAATTTGTTCATCGGTTAAATAGTCTTCTGAAGACATTGCAGTGGTGTTCATCCATTCAGTGACTATTGCTAAATTATTCTCGTGGTCATCTGACTCACTGAACTTTTCGCAAAAATTTTTTACGACGTCTTGTTTATTAATTTGACCCACTTGATTGACATTAAATTTTTTAGAGTTGATAACATGCTGTAAAATTGTTTCTACCTGTGCCACAGCTGAAAATTATTCCAAAAAAATAAACATAATTAAAATATTGATTTATTATTGAAATAATATCTATTATCAATGAAATATTTGTAGATAATTTGATGACTGTTCTTACCTGTTTCCACGATTTTATAATTGTTGTTTGTGAAACAGCGTTCCAAGCATCGGATACCCAAAAAATAACTTCCTTCATGGTAATTTGTTTTAAAGCTTCAATAACGCCAAGTCCAATAGCTACTTTACTCAAAAGGAATGATATTAAATGAACTCGGCAGTTCATTTCAATATTTTGTAAGCATCCCTGATCCATGGGTTGTAGAAGAGAAATAGTATTAAGTGGTAAAAACTCAACTTTTATGTCCCCTTTTTCAAATTTTGGGGATGCGATGCACAGTTGTCAACAAATAAAACTGCTTTTATCGGTAATCTTTTGCTTTGTAAAAACTCTGTAACCCTAGGAACAAATTCATCGTAGAACCATTTTTCAAATAAGAGTCCTGTCATCCATGCACTTTTTTGAATTTTATATGATATTGGGATGTGTGATAATTTTTGAACAGTTCTAGGCTTCACTGATTTACCTATAAGAACTATTGGAAATTTTAACGTTCCTGAAGCATTACTACAAGCCATGATTGTTACACGATCCTTTTGTACTTTAGAACCCGCAGCATTTTCATTTTTTGCACTTAATGTTGTTCTCGGAATGTCACGAAAAATTAATCCTGACTCATCACAATTAAAAATTTGATCAGCAGTGAGTTCTTTTTTTGCTATCATCTCAGAAAACGATTGTTGATAATCATCAGCAGCTTGGTGATTTGCTGATAGTTTTTCTCCACTGATCACAATTTTCCTGACACCATGACGTTTTTTCCATTTATCTAACCACTCTTGGCTGACAGTAAACTCGGTTTTATCATCTAACATCTTTGCATAACGTAAGGCTTGTGCTTTTATAAGTACTCCAGTGATCGGACAACCAGCTTGACATTCTTGAAACCACATCCATATGGTTTGATCAACTCATGATCAGGTTTTTTCATTTTTTTAATTCCTTTTGGAACATCACCAATATTTTTTTTTTGCCATTCATTTATTATTTTTTCGTTCTTTATTGACGAAGATATTGTAGCTTTGTGGACACCAAGGTATTTGGCAATAGCTGATTTAGACATACCACTTTTTGTTTCATTTAATGTTTTTAATTTAAAGTTTAAATCAATTGACACTGTGTTACGTCCTGGATGACGAACACAAGTTATTCAGTCCCTTAATTTTGAGTCGAAGCACTTAAGCCATTTACTCGGGTAGCGGGGACCTCGCTATTTAGTGTCGAGTATGTCAATATACGAAAATAGGATGTACGAGGTGAATGGATGTGTCTTATCACTAGATAAATGAACAATTAATTAAACTTACAGTTGGTTTATTCAATATAATAAATTGTCAGGATACAAGATTTGGCTGAGCTGGAGACCAGATTGTTGATTGAGATTCGAATCGTATTAAATTGTTGTTGGTTGAAATTCGCTTCGAAATAAATAGTTGTCAGGTGGCTTGATAGTTGGTTACTCTTTTTGAATGTTGAGAATTATTGATGTAAAAATGAGCTAAGGGTTTACTTATACTGGGTAGTTGACAATCTGTCTGAATATACACTTTTAAAATCACGAAATTTATTTTAATATGAAAAATAATATTAAAAACCGTAATAATATTCAACAGAAATAATTTAATTAATTAAATTATTTGTAATGTTGAATAAAAGAATTGAAAATCGAAATTATGTTATTTAGAATAATTCACTTTAAATTATATAAATTCTGAATTTAATTAATAACGACTCGAACAAAGAAATTAAATTTTTATCTTTTAAAATAATAAGATTATACGTAATCAAAAGCTTGATAAATAATGGGCATAGAGGACCGATTTGCGGCGGTTTATATAGGCGCGAATCATAAGCGAGGGGTAGCACGCGCGACCAAAATTTAATTTTGTTACCAAAAACTAATGTTATTGAGTAGAGTCGAATACTTGCGGGGTGTGGTGTAGGAAAAGGGGTACGTGACGATCTCGAATCGAAACTTCCAGAACAATGACAAAGACCAAAAAAAAGACGATGGTAGGAGCTACGGGTGGAAGAAAGATATCCGACCCCATGCTATTGTATAGGAGTTATTTTAGTCTGTTAATTACGGGTTATTAATTAGATTTATGGTATAGGAGATTATTGATTATTGATCCTTTTGTCATTATCTTTCGATTGGTTATAGTCATTTCCTCCTATCGTCAGTGGTTTAAAAGTTACACCTATTTTCAATAACAATATTCAATAAATGGAAATTATTATTAGGTTCATAGATAGATCTGCGTTAGAGGATTATTGTGATAATTTCAGTTTTCTATTATTTTAATTATTTGTCGAGTTATTTAAAGTTGAATTTAGCGATATAGTCGTATGTGTTAGAGAGAGAAGATGATCGTAGTGAGTCATGCGCCACGCCTTAGAACGAAGCTTCTAGATCCAGCTCAATGTTATTAGGTGAGCCTTATGTTAAGTGGTTAATTACCGATTACTAATTAGGATTAGAGTATAGATGATTATTGAATATTAATTCTGTCGTTATTAGCATTCAATTGATTATAGTCATTCCCTTCTACTGTCATTGGTTGAAATGTTATACTTATTTGTAATTATTGCGGGGTAATTATTAAATAATCTGGAATTATTATTGATTCAATTAGATAAGTTATTTTTCTGGATTATTGTGAGATGTTTAGTTGGTCGATATTTTAATGAGTTATCGAGTTATTTAAGCTAAAATTGATATAATTGTATGTGTTAGAGAGAGAAGTGACGAAATACGTCAGGCGATACGTCACAAAAAGTAGCGATAGCAACAGGATGAGTCATGAGTCACGCCTGGAGAGAAGGTTCTAGATCTGAGTTAATGTATTAGTTGAGCCTTATTCTGGATGGCTAATTACGCATTATTAATTAGGTTTCAGGTGTAGATGTTTATTGATTATTAATCCTCTCGTTATTGTCTTTCGATTGATTATAGTCGTTTCGTTCTACTGTTATTGGTTGAATGCTAACCTATTTTTAATTATTACGGGATAATTATTAGATAATCTGGAAGGATTATTGATTCAGTTAGATAAGGTATTTTACCGGATTATAATGATACTTTTAGTTTGTCATTATTTTAATTATTTATTGAGTTAATTAAAGTAGAAATTATCGGTATACTCGTAGGGGTTAGAGAGAGAAATGAAAAGATACGTCACGCGGTAGGTCATAAAAAGAACCTTGGGAGCGCGAGAAAGCAGGCTGTAGTAGTTCTATTAATGGAGCAAAGAGATGTAATCCCATGCTATTAGATAGGCTTATTTAAAAAGGTTAATTACAGATTATTAGTTAAGATTAAGGTTTGAGTGTTTGATAATTAATAATCTATTTTTCCTTATTTATCGATAGGTTATGATTATTTGTCCCTATCGTTAGTGGTTTAGAAGTTATTCCTGTTTTTGATTTAAATATTTAATAATTCGCAATTATTATTAATCTCTTCGGTAAAGGGACACTAGTGAATTGTCATGAAAGTCTTGGCTAATCATTATTTTATTTATTAGTTGAGTTATTAAAGGTAGAAGTTACGCGCTTACGTATGTGTTAGTGAGATAAGGGTGAAGCGAAAGAGTTAGGTTCCTTGATCGACCTCCGATGGTTAGTTATTTAGTATATAGGTTTTTATCTAAACGTGAATTCTATTTCTCCTTATCTACCGACTGATTATAATTTACTCCTATCGTTATAGTTAAGTGGCTATGACCTTAATTATTCTCTATTAGATATTGAAGAATTATTATCATGGTTATTTATTTTATCATGGTATGTTATGGTTGTCTGATGTTGTGTAGTTAGTTGGTTAGTTGCTATTTTGTTTTCGTATTGGTACGTTGGGATATTGCGTTTTAATTTGTTAATATTTATTTAATAAAAAGGTATTTAATAAAAAGTATTTAAAACCTTGTTTTTGTAAATAATTATCAGTTTGTTTTATAGTTATTTAAAATTTAAATAAAATTCAATATTTATTTGGAATAGTAGATACTACAAAGAATGCAGAGGGTCTAGGTGAATTAAATGTAAAGTCAACGACGCATAGATATAAAGGTTATTAGGGTGGTGACACTTGACTTTATAAAGAAAAAACAGAAGAGCCTCGCGCGGCATTATTTGAAAGTCGTACTGTTTGGGTTGCAAACATTAGAGAGCTTGTCATGGTTTAATTGATTGCTCAATTTATTAGTTAGTTCATTATTTCTTTATAAGCAATGAAAAGGAAATTTATAGTATTCCTTGTTTACATCAACAAGTTCTGACCACTTATCTGACCTTGATATGTTTAGTTTTAGTTTTTAAGAAGTTAGTTTTTGTTTATTTAATTATATGACGTTTTCGTATTTTCGCATCTTACGCGAACAACTGACCTTTTTCGTTTGCCAGTGCAACTCATTTTTCATCAGATAATAATTTTTTTTTTTCACATTATTTACGCAATATTAAATTTTATTCAACTTAATGTTTATTTACGCAGACGAATTTTAGGTTAGAATACTCAGTTTACGTGTAACGCCTATACGCAGAACCGCGCTTTACGTTTGGGCATGTACAGTTGAGTGACAGAGTGGTAGAACACTTCTCCTGCTGTCGGAGGAGAAATGAAGGGAAGACAAAGTGACAGAACAAAAAATTTAGAGACTCTACTGTATTGATGAAAAGACTAATGTTGCCAGAGACTTTTTTAGCTTAATCCCAGGTAGGAATTTTCAAGGCTGACGATTGGCCAAGCCTCGGACCATTTGTCACTTGTCAAGCCTTGAAAACTGAGCATTGGCCCAAGCCTTGTTTCAAGCCTGGCCCAAGATTGCTGCCAAAATTTTTATTTTTAATTATACTTTTAATTTTTGTACACCAAAAAAAAAAAGATTGTCGGTTTTTGTGAAACACCCGAATGTTCATAACTAGTAATTCTCCCAATAATATTATCCAATTAAAATGTGATAAGATCTTTATGATAAGTTTTATACTCTTATCCACCATTAATAACTCTGATAATCATCAACTTGATGATTTTTATATAGAAGGCTTTGAAGCTTCGGTAATAGAAAACGTTTTTGAAAATCCATAGCAATCTAGTGAAGTAGATTGCCTAAGAGTACTTGAGTTTTCTAGAAAAATAAAACACTTATAAGTCAATGAAATTAAGAATAAATCTTTATTATTGCAGATCAATAAAAAAAAGTATGCTGTCTTACTTCTTCATCCTGTTAATATGTAAAATAGTAATTTTATTTCGTCAAAACTTTTAATTTGTACTTAATTATTTAAAATGAAAACCATTGTCATAAAGGAATACCTGGTTAAATCTTTTATTATATTTTAACGATATACATAGATTAGGGTGCCTCAGTGACGAACAGTGACCTCAGTTAATCATCGACTTTTTCTTTTGAGCAGCACTGCTGAACATATTTTATATTAATGTTATGCATTATTTATTTAAAACAATTTCGTAAATTGCGTGGTTTTCTTCTGATGCGCAGTAACTTGTTTTCTGGTTTGAGCCGCGTCTCCACTGGCGAAGGAGGGGGCAGGATAGTAATGGTGTTCGGCCTTGTTGCTTAATCACTTTCTGTCTGAATGAAGTTTTAAATTCTTACGTGATTTTATGAAATTTAATTTAATGTAAAATCAGAGCTATTATAATTTAATTATTTATAAGTATAGGCTTAAAAATACGTTTGAATAATTATTAATTATAGACTTTCATATGGATAAATACCCAGTTTTAATATTTGACGCCATAATCTTTCATAACCTAATAACCAGCTAAAAATTTAGACAAAATTCAACTAAAAAAAAAAAAACTACACAATATTAAATTGAAAATTATTGCAGAATTAAAATTTCAAATTATTATACAAATTTACATAATTTTTTTTTACTCAATTACCATTAAAATATATCAAATCATTGCTTATTTTATACCACTTTTAATTTGTCTCGTCATTTATTTCTAATACCTTATTTATACTTTATCAAGTTATATAATTGGAACTGTTAGGCACATATTAAGTATAGCTACCGTTGAAAAATTTTTGCATAAGACTTTATGCTATTGTTGTTTTTGACGAGTATGACTCTTCAAAAATAAAATTAATAGAACTAGTTCCGAGATCATGAATAGAAATTGATGAGGAAAGTCAATGTTTATGTCGATATCCTCTAAACGAAATGGCACAAACTTATTTAACTGAGTGGCTTAAAGAGTTAAAACGCCTAGCAAAGATTGAGCGACTTACAATGTCGATGTTATTTACAGAGCTGGTATGTATTTTAATTTTTACTAAGATCTAATGTATCGAAAATAGTTGCCTACTTTTATGATAATAATTATATTTACTTCTATTATATAGATACTTATATCGAAGGCTCACGACGTCTTCAACGTGCCTTTACGAATACACAAGCCACAAGTGACCCTGAAAATGCGTACCAACCTAAATTGCGTGACGGTATAGAGAGAAAAGAATTAGAAAAAATACTAAATGAATCATCTTCATTGAAGTCAAAAAGAAATTCACAAGGTATTAACTCTTTTGAAGGTATTCTTTTTATTTCTTTATTTATGGTACCTTAATTTATGAATATTTCACTAATAATTTATTAATTTCCAATTAATGAAATTGCGATGTAAAATTAAGACATCACACAAAATTGATATATAATAGTAATTAATGATTAAATAATTATTTATAATTGACAAATGTATTTTAAGATACCAATACCTCGTAATATTCAATTTAGACATTATTACGAGGTAATTATGCATAACAATTATAAAAAAAAATTGTTTTTCCATTTATTGATCTATAACATTTATAGAAAATAATCGTGAACTTGATTTGAGTCAAATGGATAAAAATAATAACGATGATGGCCATGATGATGAGAATGAGGCATGTTCGAGGAGAAAATTGAAACGTAGAGCTGTCGATGGTAATATTTGATTAAATTTTTTTTAACTTTCCGCTAAGAAAATTGCAAATTTTCAAATATTCGGGAAGTTATTGGTTTAACCCCGATTTTCGAAAATCGAGTTTTCATCAGTTGTCGACGTTTTGAGGTTCTTGAAAGCTATTCTGACTATTTTCAGAAGGATGTCAGAGTGTCTGTATGAACATGGTGTGTGTGTGTGTGTGTGTGTGTGTGTGTGTGTGTGTGTGTGTGTGTGTGTGTGTGTGTGTGTGTGTGTGTGTGTGTGTGTGAAAAAAAAAAATAAAAAATTTATTATTATTATTAATTATTATTATCATTATTATTATTTTACTAATAATTACAATTTTCTAATGATAAACATAATTTTTAGTATAATAACTATTAAAATTACATTATATCATGAAAGTCCTTTACTCCACCGTCCATCTTACGGTTTTTAATAAAATTTATTATTATTATTAATTATTATTATCATTATTATTATTTTACTAATAATTACAATTTTCTAATGATAAACATAATTTTTAGTATAATAACTATTAAAATTACATTATATCATGAAAGTCCTTTACTCCACCGTCCATCTTACGGTTTTTAATAAAATTTATTATTATTATTAATTATTATTATCATTATTATTATTTTACTAATAATTACAATTTTCTAATGATAAACATAATTTTTAGTATAATAACTATTAAAATTACATTATATCATGAAAGTCCTTTACTCCACCGTCCATCTTACGGTTTTTAATAAAATTTATTATTATTATTAATTATTATTATCATTATTATTATTTTACTAATAATTACAATTTTCTAATGATAAACATAATTTTTAGTATAATAACTATTAAAATTACATTATATTATTATTATTATTATTATTAATAACTATTAGCTCAAAGAGCTCGAAAACTGCGGGGAGTTTTGGGGCTGGCCCACAAGGTCAACCAATATATCGATTTTTTTTTTTAAATTAATAATTTTCTTTAAACATTTATTTACTAAAATTTATAAAATTCCAATAGACGACTCAAAATCGTGAAAAGATAGCAATAATTCTACAACTTCACGTACACTAACTATAAATGATAAATTGATTGAATTAAAATATCAAATGACTTCAAAACAGAGTAAGTAATAATACACAAAAAAAAAACGGTTTCTTGGCGCAAAAAATTTTTACACGCCCCAAGGAAATTTTTACTTGTCCCAAGAAATTTTTTGCAATATCAATTGAAAACAAAAATTTTCTTGAAACGAAAAAAAAAATTTCTTGGAGCAAAAAAAATTTTTTTGAGGTGAGTAAAAAATTCTTGGGTAAAGCAAATTTTTTCAGTCCGAAGTAAATTTTTGTCTTTAGTTTTTAGTACAAAGTATGTATTGCGCCAAGAAATCCTTGTTTTCTGAGTTTAAGTATTCGTGATTTTTAATGCTTAGCTTAAAAATTTTATTTGTTTAATCATTAAATTTATTTTTAGAACTTTTAGTTGAGTATACCCGTTTGAAAATAACATATATAGTCAAAATATATTTAAAAATATATGATAAATATCAGAAAATACATGTGGCGAATTTAACTATATTTTCTGATATATTTTTTTTTATATTAAAAAATATAATATTTATCATATACGAGTACGTATATGTTTAGCATATATAAAATATATATGTCAATCATTCACAAAAAATATATTTTCATCATATATGAAGATATATATTCTTGTCATATACAAAACTATATTTTTATCATACATAAAAATATATATTTCTATCATATACGAAAAATATATTCTGATCATATATAAAAACATATTTATATTGTGTATGGAAAAAAAAAGTTTCTTATTCGTATGACCTACTCCAATTAAATTAGATATAAATTTTAATATACTCTTCAAATTGTGTATAAAATTCTCGAAATTAGTTAATTAAAAGTGAATATATAATGTACCAATATACATATACATATACCGAATAAAATATATGCTTAAATATAACAAAGAAATCATATGGTGCCATATATAACATAAATTATATGCTACCATCTATTTCATTTCATATAAAAATTTTATATTTTTTGAATATAAAATAAAATATATCAATAAAATATATTATAATGTAAATCTAAATGTATATATGGCTTAATATAACAAACATATAAGTTACATATATGAAATATATATATATATACTACTGTATATAATTTTATATTAAATCAGCCAAAATCTCTATATGATTTTTTATAATATACAATACAATATATCATATATTTTTTTGTTGCAAACATATATGATTTTATATATTTTAACAATATATTGTTTTTTCATACGGGAATAGATTTAAAATTTGATGAATTAGAAAAAAAAAACTTGCAAACGCTAGAAGAAGAATTATTCATGATGTAAATAATAAAAATCGTCATCTTAACTTATCTACATCAACCAATGAAACATCAACTCCAAAAGATATCGATGTATCCTGGAGACTAAAACTTGGCATTGTTTTACCAATTGATGACCCTGATGAGTTTTTGACATTTGAGGAAAACATCAAAACTAACATTGAGCACTCGTAAATAATTATCTTTTGTTCTACATTTCAATTTATTACCTCAAATTACTCAATACATTAATTTTTTTTTTTTTTTAGAAAAGTATGGTTGAACTTGAAACGAATGGAAGCAACAATTATGGGAAGGACATAAAAAATTTGTCTATCGGTTTACTGTGCGGGCCAGCCTCAAAAATTCCCGCTTTTTTCGAGCTCCTTGAGCTAGAAAACATTGTCGTTAATACATTTTCAAGCTCGAAAATACTTTTGTATGCCAGTGTTTTTGAAAAAAAGCGTTTTTAGCATTTCTTTCTCCCACGATATCTCGCGAACAAATTAACCGATTGAAATAGCTAAGGTGGCAATCGATGCGTTTTATAAAGTTCTAGACTAGAGCTGATTAGATTTTGAAATCGATCGTTCGAGTCGTTTCTGAGAAATCAATAAAAAACCAAACAAAAAATTTTTTTTTTTCGTAATTCGCAAATATTTTCGAGTCTACTTGATCAAATGATCTGAAATTTTTAGAAAAGTTGATGATCAACAAGCTCTTTCGATTGCCGTAGGAACGATTTAAATCGGTTCATTAGTTAAAAAGTTATAGACTGGACACACACAAGTCTATACACACACACATACACATACACATACAGCCACTCGGACATCATTCTTAAAATAGTCAGGATAGCTTCCTAGGACCTCAAAACGTCGACATCTGATGAACACTCGATCTTCGAAAATCGGGGTGAAAACCCGGTTTCTTCCTGGTGCTGGAGATCGTAAAAAAGGAAGATATGTTCGTAATATAGATTAAAAAAAAAATAATTCTTATCTATATTGTTTTCATAATTATACGAAAATTTAATTTATTCTTATGTTGTATAACGTAAACCGATTTTATTCAGGCGACGGCGACGCGAATAAAACCTGGAATCCGTATGTGGTCATCCACGTGTAATAAAAATTAGAAATAATAATAAATGTAACTCAAAATAATAAATAAAATAAAAGTGTGCCTGAACCAGCTCCTCAGGCTGGGTTAGTGCACAAGGGCGCCAGCCCGTTTTACAAAAATGGACAAAAATTGTAAATTATCAAGGGAGAGATTGTAACGGGGTAGAATCTTGTAATTTATCGGCAAAAGCGATTCGCCAAAAGCGAAAGCGACCTCCTCCTACAACAACGGCCGATCGAGTAAACTCCTACGTATCATTGGGGTCACTCCCGTCGAGTGTCGACGAAGTTTCTTGGTTTTAGAAGTTGATAGACGTATGAGAGTGAGGGGTATGAGGCTCCGAGTTTGCGAGCGATCGGTCTCTTGGTTACTGGCAACCACCGAGTCAGGGTTGCCAGATTGGGCTACTTATCGCGAATTGGGTGATTTTCTCTATGCATTCGCAACTAAATTAATGTTTGGGCTGCAAGTCGCAATTTGGGCGATTTTTAATGTTTCAAGATTGGGAATAACCTTACTCATTATTTTCAAATATTATTTTTAATTTCCATTTGTGAATGACTTGAATCAAACATCATTTCAATTCAGTATGTACATATAAAAAAATTGTATGTATGATGTCACTTACATTCAAGCATTTAATTTCTTTCGTCTCAGTTCAGTTTATTGGGGCCTTGGTTTTAAATAGTAATTTTATTTTTTATACAAAATTATGAATTTAAACGCGAGTGATACACAGTAAAAAACGAATCGTCAAAGTGTACAAAAAGCGTATGTTAAAATTCTGAGTGTTGAATATTTGACGCTTTTATGTGTCAATTTAACACACAGTATTTATCTTGTTTGAACTGTCGCAATCAATTGATTTTTCAACACATAAAAATGTTATTTTATACGAAAGTGACACTTTTTATATGTTACTGTCAAATCAACAGTCAAAATATGTTAAGAATAATCTCGACCATCAGAAAAAAATTCTAGGAAAATTTGTTACTTTTAACACATCCGCGTGTAACTTTTTTTAACACTCACAACATGTTAAAATAACATATAAATAAGTGTAAAACGTTCGTTTTATTATAGATGATATCTGTTGATTTTGACGAATCCTTTTTTACTACATAATTTCATCCTAACTGTTGAAAGTAAATTGTTATTCTGTTTTAAACAATCAGATAAAGAAATATATACACATTTAATGTAAATTAAAACCTGTATCTACGATATTCTGCTTTTTGCACTAAAAAATAATTCATAATTTGCAAAAAATTAATGAAAATTTTGATTAAGATTATTTTTTCATCAAATTTATCCTAAAAATATCCTACAATTTTCACTACATAAAAGATAATTGCAATAATCCTTTTTGAAACGTTAATTCCAATTTATGAGGTATAGTGTACTCTTATTGGTTAATAGAGAATAAATTATAAGCCGACAGCATCATTTTAAATTTAAAAATGATTGGGTGACTTGTTAAAGTATTTCGCTACTTTTGATCATAGATGGGGCGACTCGAACAAAAATTTTCTGGCAATCCTGCACCGTGTGCGGATGCTTTTCCTGATCACACTACTTTCATTAACTACTACTATCAGCAATTTGTACTACAAGCTACGCCATTTTATTAGCCAAGAGCTCATAAGCTCTCGTTATGGGGAAGCTTATTTTTATAAAGTTTATATCAAATTTATATTGAAATATTGGAGAATCGTTGCGGAGTTGGATTTAGAGATTGGATTGCTGGAGAACTGTCGAGGGATTGGAGGGTCTGGAGGTTATTGGAATTGAGAGGAGGTTAGAGCGTTGGAAGGAGTTGTTCTAAAGTTGAAGTGAGTGGAGTTGTTGTCAGTTAAATTCATTTATGAATTTATTGATTATTAAAAGGGTAGAGTCATTGGAACATTTTTATTAATTAAACAGTCGAGTCAATTGTAATTTATATAGATAATTCAATCAAAAGAGTCAGTATAAATAATTTAATAAGTAGAGTCAGCAATAAAAGTTTGTCAGTCGAGTCATTATTGAATATCACCAAGTCGAGTCAAATTGCATCAGCCATCTTAATATATTGTTCATTTTCATTTATTTATTTGTAAGGCGACTTCGTCTGAATGAATGTCAGCTTAAATTTAACTTACATCAATTACCTATTAATAAATTTTCTAAGCATTTTCCTTATAAGTATAAGTTAAAAATAATATCTCTCTTCTAAATTTAATACTGCGTGGTCCAGTACGTGGTTATACTCGTCCTGAGATTCACTGAGCATAGCTAGACAGGTACGTAAAACACCTTAAGTTTTACACATGTTTGGATCCTCGTTTTATCACGGCCATATTTAGCTGATAAAAGAAGTGGATCCAATACAGATCACGGAACAAAATTTTGAGCGAGAATGTATGCACCAAGCGGAAAGCAATCAAATAAACATAATGAATAAAAATAATAAGGAATAATATTACTAAAATATATCCAGGAAATAAATAAACAAATATTGGCTATCACTAGATTCCTTTCTCTATATTATTTAATTTAAATATATTTGTAAACTCAACAAATTGTTACAATACCAAATATTATTTACTATTATTAATTCTTTATAATACATTTTTATTAATTAATAATATGCTCATTAGAGCCAAATAATAATAATAACACCGGCACACAAAAAAAAAATTGTCTGTACATCGGGCGCCACCTATCTAAGCGTATGTTTATTGACCCGCTGAATACGAATTTCAAGTCAGTTTAGGCCGTCCAATCTTCAATTTCGAATAAATTGCAAAAAACCCCAATGAATAGCGAAAATTCGATGTTTTGGCAAGAAAAAAAAATTTTGAGATCTAAGGTAAGCATAATTTCCATGTATTTTGATCTGTTAAATACTAATTTTGATCGTACTTTAATCATAAACCGTTTTAAATCTAAAAAAATTGTAAAAAATCATTAAAAATTGCAAAAATCGAAGAAAATTGGGATTATCCTGGTATAAAAAATTTTGTGGACCCGGATTGACGAAGATTTTCATGTAAATTAATCTGCTTGATCTGATTCTGCAATAAATTTGGCCCATAGTCCCCTCGAACATTCATAAAATTGCAAAAAATCGATGAAATAGCAGAAAATTGCTGCTGAAAAAATAGAAAAAAATCTTTTAAGCACGCTCAATTAAATTTCATATATTTTTTATTAACAAAATACAAGATTAAAATCTCAAAATGCAAAAAAAATTTTAAATCTATGAAAACGTATAAATAGAATTAAAAGGATGATTTTCCCAACTTTTAAACTGTTTTCCGGTGGTATTGAACTCTTTTATTTCCAAATGATCTACGGAGTGGATTTCTCTTTTGTTTGTTATTTTCTTTCGATATATCTCTTTTGAGTGTCCAGCAATAGTCTGCCATCATGCTGATATTCCAATTTTTTTGATACCTAGTCTCCATTTCACTTATATCTTGATGAAAACATTCTCCCTGTTCTTCACTGTACTCCCCAAGATTCTGAGGAAAGTGGTCGATATGAGAATCTAGGAAATGTAATTTTAGATTCATTAAGCATCCTAAATTTTTGTAATTTTCCACTAATTCTTCGACTATTGTCCTGTAATTTTCACTTTTATTATTTTCTAAACAGTTATGACACATATTTTCGAAACTTACTCAAGCTGCTCTCTCCGTATCATTCATTTTACTTATAAAATTAGCATCCTGAAGTAGAGTTCTAATTTGGGGTCCATTAACCCTTTCCCAGTCAACCTTGAATCCCTACTCTTAATTTGAATCTTACGTCTTATTCTTAAAATGAGAGAACTATAGTCTGTTTTTTAAAGAAGGGGCCGGAAAAATGGTAGAAGGGGGCGCTTGTTTACACTACCACAACTAAACTTTCACTCATACAGCCTTACAACGGATTTTAATTGATTCTATCCCCACATGACTCACACCTAGACTCACCGATACTCCGAGCCAGGAAAGGGTGTAAATTCCCTCTTTTAAATTGGCATCACTTATCGCTGAAAACTTTTCTCTTAAGTACTGAAAACAATCACCATCCTTGTCCAGAGCTTTGACATATTGTTTTATGAGACCTAGTTTGATGTGAAGTGGCGGTAGCAGATAGTTTGAAGGTTGAATTAATGGTGTTCGTATTACATTATGAGTACCGACATTTGATTTCACTCTCGTAGGCCATTTTTTTTTTCACATAATGATTCTTTCTGTCTCTGCTATCCCACACACATAGATAGCAAGGATACTTTGTGAATCCTGATTGTTGGCCTAAAAGAAGTGTGGCGATTTTGAGATCTCCGCTAATTTTCTATTAGTGTTCTGAATACTTTATATCATATCCAATACAATCCCCAAATTTTCATAGGTCTCTTTAAGCTTCGTCGAATGGGCTATTAGAATTGGTGCTAATATGTTTCCAATGTGAAGCAAGACAGCTTTGAGACTTCTAGTTGATGAATCTATAAAGAGTCTCCACTTATCGTCTTTATAGATATTAGGTTTTAATTCATCAACCAAGCCTTTAACATTCGAACAGTAAACCACCGAGTCCTCATCGTCCTTTGTGAAAAACTTCCGGAACTCCTCTTCTCTATTCCGATAAAAGTAAGCCGTTACCTTTTTAGTTAACAAATTTTTATGTTTTAGTCTTGATGCCAGTAATTCAGCTCCATCCTTAGGCAAATTTAAATCTCGTGTGAGATCATTTAGTTCCTTTCGACTAAATGTTTCAGGGTCTTTCGTTTTCTCATCTAGCATGAAATCTTCATCTTCGAGATTTTCATCTTCAGAAATTTTTTCTTCCTCTTTTTCCTCCATTGGCACTTCTTCTTTTTCTACTTCCATCTCTTCAAGAGCTTCGGTTTCATTAACAATAACTGTTTTCTGTGGCTTAACAGCTAATGAAACATTGGCGTACTGTATTTTACTTCTACTCGACGAAATAAAATCGGCAATTTCAGTCATACAGAAGTATTGCTCTTATTACATAGATGGGAATTGCTTCTTGTAATAGTATACTCTCCAGTAGCCAAGTTTCCCACTACTGAAGAGCTGCAGTCGCTGGATGTCGACGCCTGCGGGTCTGCTTTCTCACCCTGTCCAGACGCCGATACTGGGTTTCCGAATCCATGCATCATAAAATACTCATCACTTGTACCTGTCATGACGGCACACGCGCCGTTAGCCCAGGGACTCTGCCAGATGGTTCTGTTGCCCACCGTCACCCCGAGGAGGTGCCCTGGTTGCAAGTACAAGCGATCATGCAATGAAATGAAGTCTGCACATCGAAGAAGTTAAAATCCCAACACGATGGCAAATTTTTACTAAATAAAGGAAAAGGTGGAAAAAGAGGTATCCACGTCGTAGATCATTTGAGAATAAAACAGTACAATACCCTCGAAAAATCGTTAAAAATCCAGTTTGTGTACATTCTTGGATCTTAATCTTGTATTTTAGAAATAAAAAATACAAAAAATTTATTTAATTGTGTTTAAAAGTTTTTTTTTGCAGTTTTATGAATGTTTGAGAGAACTATGAGCCAAATTTATTGCAGAATCAGATCAAGCAGATTAAATTACATGAAAATCTTCGTCAATCCGGGTCCACAAAATTTTTTGTACCAAGATAATCCCAATTTTTCACGATTTTTGCAATTTTTAAGGATATTTTACAATTTTTTTAGAATTAAAAAAGTTTATCATTAAAGTACGATCGAAATTAGTACTTAACAGATCAAAATACATGCAAATTATGCTTACCTTAGATCTCAAAATTTTTTTTCTTGCCAAAACATCGGATTTTCGCTATTTTTTGAGGTTTTTTTGCAATTTACTCGAAATTGAAGGCTGGACGGCCTAAACTGACTTGAAATTTGTATACAGCGGGTCGAAAAACATGCCCGTAGATAGGTAGCAACCCGGTGTACAGACATTTTTTTTTTTTTTTTTGGTGCCGGTGTAATCAATTAAATTATTTTATCCACTGAGGAACTCAAATTACAAATTCACTCAATATAATTAATATAAATTGTAAACAAATAAAATAATAATCTTTTCTTTACTTTATATTATTTACTCTAGGGAGAGAAAGACACGGGTACTCAATATATTTTTGGCGACACTGCATTGCATACCATTAAATTATAAAATAAATTTCACCCAGAGAAATAATATTTTAAATACTATTGTAAGCCAAGAAGCTCAATACGCTATACTAGTCTAATCTTCTAAGGAATTAAAGAATAATTATTTCAGTGCACAACGTGGCTGGAGAAAAATATTGATTTTTATCCCCACTATATCGACTTACTCTCCCTACGGACAATATTTTTGTGTATACTCTACACACACGTGTGCTATTGACTAAAATGAAAATATTGATTCAATACATAGAATTCAAAATAATTATCAAAACATCAATATAAAAAACAATAATATTAATAATCCATATATAATTAATCAAAACAATATAAATACTTAAATAATAAAATATTATAATAAATAAATGCGCTTTATATAAGCTAGGAAATGTTGTTAAATTCACGGCGAGATGGTAAAGCGCGCGCAACGATTCACGTTTGAATCGCTACGTGACAGTTGAATGTTTTGTCTTATTTTATGAAAATGTAGTTTGTGTTTATAAAACTGTAAAAAGAAATCCCTATTTTAATACCTTATTTCAATTCACGAGTTTAAAGACTGGAAATTCCAGTTATTTTTTATTCCCCGAAGCTTAGGCTAATGTTATTTTTTCGTCCTCCGAGGCTTGGGCCAATGTTATTTTTTCGTCCCACAAGGCTTGGGCCAATATTGTTTTCGTTTCCCAAGGGTCGAGCCAGGCTTGAATTTTTGTTACCCAAGGCTGGGGCCATTGTTATCATCCAAGGCCTGGACCAACGCTCATCCAATGCTCAACCAAGGCTCGCGTCAAGGCTTGCCCAAGACTGGTAAAGCTTGATCCACGCCTGCTCTAAGCCTTGGCCTATGATTTTCCCTACCTGGGATGTATCCCCAATAACCCTATAAATTTTGAAATTGATCTATCGACCCGTTTTTTGGGGGTGACCGATCAAAGATTTGTTAAACAATTAGAGGAACAACTTTTGTACCTTTAATTGTGTACATTGTGCAAAAAAAAATTCCTGACGTCAAACCAGATTCGTTTGGCTCAAGTACTTCGTGCGTTTGGATACAGTCAAGCGATTGGGTCTACCGCCCTCTGCGTTTCCCTGATGAAAAAAAATGATTCGGAATGATTCAAAACAATTTGAATATATAGATATACACTTAACATGGAGTAAATCATTTTTCTTAATTAGGGTTGACTGTATATTTTGCTCTAACTGAGTTTCTTAAGGGAAGGTACCGAGTCGTTTGAACTAAATCTATGGTATTTGATATAACTCAATAACTTTTTTCATTTAAAAAAAAATAGAAATTAGTTCAAAAAACGAAAAATTTCCAAAAAAACATCAAAAAAGACTATTTTTGACCACAAAAAATAAGTTTCAGTTTTTTTGTTTTCTTTGACTTTTTTTGGACATTCTTTGGAAATTTTTCGCTTTTTTTCTCTTACCCTCACATTTACTGAGTAACCAACGCAAAAATGAAAGGAAAGTAAGAAAAAAATAATTTTTTCATTTTGGTGGTCATTACGCAATTAAAGGAACAATAGTTGTTCCTTTAATTGTTTTGCGAAACTTTGATCATTCACCCTCAAAAAACGGTTCAATAAATCAATTTCAAAATTTACAGGGTTGTTTGGAATACATTAAGCAAAAAAAAGTCCCTGGTAACATTAGTCTTTTCATCGATAATTACAGAGTAGCGGTTGATTTACTAAAAAACCAAAAAAAGGCATTTTTTTTAACTTACTTCTGAAGGATCTTAAAAATAAAAAAATTTTTGTTTTTTAAAAAAATGATGTGAGGGTCTTGTAGGAAATTTACTTAAGTTATTAACGCCACCCCAAAATTTACTGTGCGATCATTGGTACCTGAAATACCGATGATCAAAGCCAAAAAGAATCATTTTTGTTTGAAGGCTGATATCTCTGCGACAAATCATCCTACAAAGTTAAAAAAAAAAAACAAATTGAAGCTGAATAAATTCGCTAAACGAACTATGCATTAGTTTAGTTGAAAAAATTATTCCACGGTCCGTGGCCTGTTCGGAAAAAAAAAAAAAAATTTGTTGTCTCGCGATACTTCTCATGTTTGCGCAATAACCGGAGCTCTTAAAAAATTTTGATGAAAATCCACCGAAATTAAAGATTCCAAGCTATAAAATGCTTGTTTTTAAATCTCGATAGCCAGTTCTGGCCCAAGGATGGGTAACCATAGGTATGGCCGAACTTGGATAATCCTACCTTCGCTCAAGCCTGGGTTTCCATTGAATGTCCAAGGTAGGGGAATACAGTCTTGGCCTAAGCCAATATTGACGTGTCAAATCTAGGTTCCCCAGTGCTGGGCCAAGGAGGGCCCCTTCGATCAACTCTGGCAGCTCCTGCATGGGAGCGTTAACTTCTCTATAAAAATATGTCTGTCTCATTATTTTAGAATAAGCTGCCCCCGAGTTATGAAATTCTAAAGAACGGAAGAAATTTGTCCCGTTATTTCCGTAAGAAACTTTGATTGGAATCCGTACTATCTTAGAGTTAATATTAAGAGCTCAAATTTTCAGGGAATTTTTTTATATCAATTTGGAAGCATTTGAGCCCCTGGGAGCAAAGCAATTTGGAAACATCCCTGCTAAGGGCCACCCTAAACAACAATTTTTTTTTTTATGGTGTCCAAAAATTGAAAGTATAACTAAAAATGAAAATTTTGATATCAATCCGGACTCTTCATAGTAATATTAAGGTTTGCCTCAATCCATTTTTCTATTTTCCATTTAAATAACACGGGAAAAAATTTTTTTTTTTTTAGAATTTTCTAGTTCACAAATTAATCGACGGATTTTTATGCCCATAAAATATTTTTGTAGGAAATTAAACGCTCTACAAAAAATGTCTCCTATCATTTTTTTAAAAATCCCACTGTTCAAAAGTTATTTAAACTCCAAGTCGAATTTATAGTAAATTTTGAGATTTTTTTACTTTTCCGGCGAAACTATCAATCTTATCAAAAAAAGTCATAAGAACTTTTTGTAGATAATTTTATTCCTTACAAATTATTATGAATAAAGTTTTTCGAAATTCCGCATTGTTCACAAGTTATTTTCCATTTCAAAGTCAAGCTCTTAAAATCAATCAGAAATCTATTTTTCTAAGAACTTGACATTGAAGTGCAAATAACTTGTGACCAGTGACTAAATGAAGAGTCTGGATTGGTACCGAAATTTTTATTTTTAGTTATACTTTCAGTTTTTTGACACCATAGAAAAAAAAATTGTTGTTTTTTATTAAAAACCTTAATATATATATATATATATATATATATATATATATATATATATATATATATATATATATATATATATATATATATATATATATATTACAGTGTCTCAAAAAATCGACTTTTAATATTTAAAGGTGGCGATTCACGATTTTCTATTTTCTATTTAAATACCATAGGAAAAAAAATTTTAAGTTTGGAATTGTATACCTTGACGATGACTTATTGAACAGATAAGTTCAGGACATATTTTTATCAAGAATTAAACGCTCTACAAAAAAAGTCTTTTATCATTTTTTGATAAATCCATCCGTTCAAAAGTTATCCGAGCTCGAAGTCAAGTTAGAGTAAATTTTAAGATCATTTTACTTTTCCGGCGAAACTATCAGACTTATCAAAAAATGTTATAGAATTTTTTTTGTAGACAATTTTATTTCCTACAAATTAGTATTGATTAATTTTTTTCGAATTCTGCATTGTTTTCTAGTTATTTCTATTTTGATGCCAAGTTCTTAAAATCGATCAAAACACTATTTTTTTAGGATGGGTTATATTAGGGTGGGCCAAAAAAAGTGACTATTTTTTTTCTTTAGTTACAGTGAAAATATTGTTTAGCATAATGAAAAAAAAATTCTGTTAAAATTTGAGCTATTAATATCAAGGGGTGCCTAGTTGCAATTTTTTATTTCCCATTTAAATACCATAGCAAAAAAATTTTTTATGTTTAGAATTTTATTACTCTGCATCTAATCAATCGATCACAAAGATCGATGTTTTCTTTCATAGGCAATCGGATAATCTACAAAAAAGCTCTCTTATGATTTTTTGCTTATTCCACTCGGCTCAAAGTTATTTAATGTTAAAGTTTAACCTTGAATAGTATGGTGGCAATTTTACAACATTTTTTATTGTTACTTTAAAAATATAGTTCGAAAATGATAAAAATATTTTACTTTATGAAGTACACATCAAATTTTCTTAAAAAATTTCGATTTTTTTTTAAATTACTGATTGCAAATAATTAACATTTCTTACGCTTTAATTGAATTGGAATTCGGAATTTATTTTAAATGAACAATAACTTCTGCAAAAACAATAAAGACCTAAATAATTATTGAAGTACTCCAATTTTATTAATCCGTAGTTTGTATACTCAACTAATCAGTAGTATAAAAAATAAAGATATTGTCTTCATAAATTTTTAATTGAAAATAATTATTTGCATTACAAATTTAATTCTTAAAGCCTACTTTAAACATACGAAAGTGAAATTTATTTTAATTAATATTTTCCTTTCATAAATATGAAATTGCTGCAGTAATTGTAATAGTATAGTTGAAAGATATTTAAGATTATACATTTCTTTTATTTCAACTTTAATTGAAAATTCAAGAACTTTTAAGTTTTAAATATTAAACCAATGATTACAAAAAAAATTTGACATTTTTTCAGAAAATTTGATGTGTACTTCAGAAAGTAAAATATTTTTAACTTTAATTTAACTCGTAAAATCGAGTTTTCATCAGATGTCGACATTTGAAGTCCTAGGAAGCTATTCTATTTTCAGAATGATGTCCGAGTGTGTGTGTGTGTGTGTGTGTGTGTGTGTGTGTGTGTGTGTGTGTGTGTGTGTATGTGTGTGTGTGTGTGTGTGTGTGTGTGTGTGTGTGTGTGTGTGTGTGTGTGTGTGTGTGTGTGTGTGTGTGTGTGTGTGTGTAAACTCTTTGTAACTTTTGAACTAATGAATCAATTTGGATGGTTGAGATGGCAATCGAAAGAGCTTGTTGGCCATCAACTTTTCTGAAAATTTCAGATTATTTGATCGAATAGACTCGAAAATATTTGCGAATTACGAAAAAAAAAAATTTTTTTTTTAGTTTTTTATTGATTTCTCAAAAACGACTCATACGATCGACTTTAAAATCTAATCAGCTCTAGTACTCAATAAAACGCATCGATTGCCACCTCAAACATCAGAATCGGATAATTCGTTCGAGAGTTATCGAGGGAGAAAGAAATAGTGAAAAACGGTTTTTTCTAAATATTTTCGAAACGACTGACGCGATCGATTTCAAATTTTAATCAGCTCTAGAATCCAATAAAACGCGCCGATTACCACGACAACTATCAAAATCGATTGATTAGTTCAAAAGATATCGGCGTTGAAAAGTTAAAAAAATAACATTTTATGTTATTTTTTCCGGATAAATCATAATATAACGTACTGAAATGTGCCTGATATCATACCAACTCATCTTTTTTATGGTTTCTTTTGATCATATAATGTCATCGAACTTGGTTTTCAGTTTAAATCAAATTATCAACAAAAAAATCGATAAAACGTAGTTTTTAATATTTTTATCGGATATTTCATATTTTATTGTTTCTTACATGAGTCAAAACTTATTTAAATCTTGATTTTGATCCCTGACATTGATTTCTCCCTCAATACACTTATTTTACTGAATATAATCAGAAACTAAATTTTAAAAACCGCTTCATTGATGATTTTCGATTCTTAAATTTTCAAACTTCAGCATAACAGGTAACTTGTTAGAGCTTGAAAAGATCGTAAAAAAACAATTGCATGTGATAGCATTTTCGAGCTCGAAGAGCTCGAAAATATATCTACACTAATGTTTTCGAGCTCTTTGAGGTCGAAAACAGCGGGAAGTTTTGGGGCTGGTCCGCAGGGTCAACCGACGCCCAGATTTTTTTCATTGTGGAACCATATTTTTAAAGTCGAAATTAAAAATATTGTGAAATTGCCAATAAACTATTTGAAGTCGAACTTTCACATTAAGAACTTTGAGCCGAGTGGAATAAGCGAAAAATCATAGGATACCTTTCTTATAGATCGTCGAATTCTCTACAAGATTGAGTATCAATCTTTGCGATTCCTTGTTTAGATGCTGAGCAATAAAATTTTAAACATAAAAAAAGTTTTTTGCTATGTTATTTAAATGGGATATAAAAAATTGCAAATAGGCACGTCTTTAATAGTAATAGCTCAAATTTTAACAGAATTTGTTTTTTTTGTCATCTCAAACAATATTTTCACTGTGACTGAAGAAAAAAAAAATAGTCACTTTTTTGGCCCACCCTAATATATATATATTCGCTTAGCAATTGACTAGAAACTTTTTTTTATTGTGAATAATAAAATAATTAAATTTATGAAAATTAATAAACAAGTTTTATTGCATAATTTTGATTGCTTAATTCAATCTAATAATATTAACATACTTATTAGTTCATTATATATTTCTCTAATATAGGAATTGATTTAATAAATAAATGATAATTCTTTTTTTAATCAATTTGAAAACTTAAAAAAAAAATTGGTCTATTCGTTGACCCTGCGGGCCAGCTCCTTGAGCTCGAAAACATTGTTGCGAACACATATTCGAGCTCTTCGAGTTCGAAAATACTTGTGTACGTCTTGGTTTTCGAAAAATAACGTTGTTTACCATTTGTTCTTGAAAAATTTAAAAAAAAACCAAAAAAAAAAAATTTTTTGAATTCTTTCGTCAACAGTTTCTCTTGGACGAATGAACCGATATTGATTGTTAAGGTGGCATTCGACGCAGTTTATAAAATTTGAGAACTGATTAGATTTCGGAATCGATCCATCGAGCACCTTAAAAGTTATCTAAAAAAAACATTTTTGAAAAAATTTGATTTTAGGAAGATCGAACTCAATTTTTCACGGCTTTTAGATATTAACAAGCCGCGTCAAATGACACCGTAACGATCAAAATTGGTTCATCCGTTCTCGAGTTATAAATATTCACATACATACATACGTACGTACACACTCGAACATATAGTGAAATTAGTCTGGATAAGTTCCTAAAACTTCTAAACGTCAAAATCTAATAGAAATTTGGTTTTCGAAAATCAGACCGAAACCAATATTTATTTCAGAGCTGACTTGTGTAAATAATTATTCAGGCGTTATAACAAAATTTGATTATGATTCTAAAAATATTTAATCATCTGAATGTCTTTTTTCTAATTGTTTTTCCAGTGTATAATTACAATTACGGCCTTTTAGACTTTTTGCCTTTATATCGCAACTGCTTTACTTTTTTTTCCTGCTTTACATTGTGCGGCTGTGGCCTGACTTGTGCTTATACTGTACTGCATCATTACGATGATACTCCCCCCCCCCCACCTTGGCTGTGGGAGTAAAAGGTAAAGGAAACCACAGAGAAAACCATTGCCTGTACAGTTCGGTTTGGGTGAGGCACTAGTAATCGATAAAATTCCCATTTTACCGATCACTAGACCTTCATCCCGCGCCTACCGATCAGAGACCTCCAATTGAGCCCAACGCGTAGCTAAGCGGTTACCCAGCCAAGTAGCGATCATGCTCGATGCTGCTTAACTTGGGTGATCGCCCGAGCCACTCGAGAACCGATCGGCTGCCGCAGCCGCTTTTAATCATCTGAATGTTTAAAAACATTAAAATATATTGAGCACAGTGGACTCTAAATTTTTTATATTTATTACAAACAAATAATATATAAAATCAATAGCCAGTGATTAAGTATAATGCATGAAGTACAAACATTGAAATAAATAATTAATATTGAATTCAATAACTAGTCTCGAATCTGCTCTAGTAGTCGGATTCGTTTGAGTTGTAATTTAAAACTAATGCAATAAATGAATAATTTAGTTTCTCTTATCCATTTTCTATAAGACAAATTTCTCTAAGAGAATAGTTATAAACCGCATTACGAAACCACGTGCATTAATTTAACTTAAAAATATTTTTTTCTTACGAAAAAAACAAAATAGATAAACTATTGAATACTTTCTCGTAAATAAAATCATAATCTAGATATTCATTGCATCAACTAATATCGTATCATTGATAAGAGGATAAAAGAAAACTGTTATTATAAATCATTATTTTTATCATATTGCTCACGGCTCATTCTATTATTACCTTTTTTATTTTTATTTAAAACTGGTTTTATTTTACATATTATTTATAATACTAATATATCATTTTTCCGTAAACAATAATAACTTTTCCATAAAATCATTATTTATTATTTTAAAAATTTTCAACTTCCCGCTAAGAAAATTGCAAATTTTCAAAAATTCGGGAAATTATCGGTTTCGGTCCGATTTTCTAAAATAGAATTATTAAGAGATCTTGACGTTTCAAGGTTCTAGGAAGTTATCTTGACTAATTTCACGATGATGTGCGAGTGTATGTATGTATGTAAATATCTATCACTTTTGAACGGATGAACCGATTTTGATCGTCAAGGTGTCATTCGATGCGGCATGTCAATATCTAAAAGCTGAAAAAAAATTGAGCTTGATCGGTAGGGCTCGTTCGGAGATATTCCAAAAATAAACTTTTTTCAAAAATGTTTTTTTCGGATAACTTTTTATGTTTTTGATGGATTGATTTCAAAATCAACTGGACTCTGAAGCTTCATAAACCGCGTCGAATGCTACCTGAACCATCAAAATCGGTTAATTCTTTCAAGAGAAACCATTGTCGGCAGAATTAAAAAAAAAAATTTGTTTAGTAGTTTCAAAATTTCTCAAAAACGACTTGATGAATCAATTTCAAAATCTGATCAGTTGTAGAACTCAAAAAAATGCGTCGATTGCTACCTTAACCGTCTCAATCGGTTTATTCGTTTGAGAGATATCGTTTGAGAAAAAATGATAAAAAACGTTTTTTTTCGTAAACTAAGGCATACGAAAATATTTTCGAGCTCGAAAAGCGACAAAATGTATCTACAACAATTTTTCGAGCTCAAAGAGCTTGAAAACGGCGGGAAGTTTTGAGGCTGGCTCGCAGGGTCAACTGACAGACCGATTTTTTTTCTTGGTCAGAGAATACAAAAATGCGTGAAAAAAAAGTACTTGTTCCATAGGATTTTATTTTCTTTCAACAAAAAATTGCAATATTGCTACAAAAAAATAATGCATCTTGCCTAAAAAAAAATCTCTTCCTTAAAAAAATATAAACTCTAGAAACAATTGATAAGTTTTTGATTTAAGTGTAAAAATATGTTGATGAGAGAAAAAGTTTTGAATCAAGATAAGAATTTCAAAATAATTGTTTATCCGGTGCAAGTAAATTTTGATTTTCCGAATCGATCAAAAAAAAAAATCTTGAATCAAGAATATTTTTCTTGATTCAAGTTAACTGTTTTTTTCTGTGCAGGCAACATGCAATCGCTAGAATTAACTACTCGACAATAAATCTGTCAAAGCGTTTGTCATAATTACCCATAAACTAATATTAATATTTATTAAAGTCTATAATTAACATGTCAATTATTGCAAATTCAATCTCCAAGTTAATAATAAATGACCTAAAAACAAAAATAAAACCTTATTCTATAAATATTAAACAAAATCCATAAATTAAATACAAAAAAAATTCTAAACCCATTATCTATTATCAAATCCGTTGCATCATCAATTAATTAAATGAAGCCTTAAAATTATTTGTTTGAAATTTTCATAAAATTTATTTCTTTCATCCATATTAAATCTAAATATGCCCAAAACAAATCAAAAATAAAAAATTGACATCCGTTAATAATAAGTTTTGATTTTCGAAATAAAAATTAAAAACTTGCAATCCATAAAAATATAGAGCATACGTCTTAAAAACCGTCGACTTAAACGTCCGCGAATTTAAAAACATCTGGTATTGACATTAAAATAATTGAATAATTATAAATTTATTACTCACCTGATATTAATTTTCAGTGAGTGTGCTGCTGGTACAATTTAATAATAATAATTATTGTGATTATTCTTTCTATCGTAATTAAAGTATTTTTTTAAAAAATTTAAATTTTAATTTAGGATATAACCAACATCACAGGTTCTAGAAAAAAAAAATAACAAAATCGTTAACGCCCACCATTTTACAAATTCACTAAAACACAAATCACAATATCGTAAATGTAAATAATACTTGACACTTGTAGGATTAATAAATAATTAAAAATTAATTTGTAATTATTTTATAAATTTCAGTGAAATTATAATCGATTAATAAATTGACAGTTAATATATATGGATTAGGGTGTTTTATTTTTAGGTGACATTTTTTTCCGTCTTACCTGAAAAACTGACAATTTATAGAAAAAAAAGAATATTCCCGCTTGAAAAAAATTTTAAGAGAGTTAGGGGCTTAGCGCATCGGAAAATTGAATTTCCCATTTTAATAACATGGAAAATTTTTTTTTCTGTTTCGACTTGACTTTTTGGTGTTAAAAAAATTTTTCTGAAAAAAGTGAGTAAGGTAAAAGTCCCTATTATGAGACATATTTCAAGATAGGTTGAACATTTTTACTGTTTGAAAATGTATTTGAGAGGAAAATACAATTTGAATAGTATTATACGATTGTTCTATGATTATTAGATTGGTATTTAATATTTAAACTCAATTTTAACTAAAAAATAAATTAAAATAAACAATTTTTGCAAGCAACCTTTATGACCACTTTTATGAGACAGTTTAAAGGCGTATGGCCCTGTTGTCTCATGATACAGGTCTCTATTTATGAAACAGCTGAAAAATAAACAAAAACGATTTTTAAATTATATTTTTATTAATATGAGATTATTTTTTATACCAAATGAGTAATTGAAATGTTTTTGAAACAGCAAATTAAAATTTTCCACGGAGTAAACGATTAATTAACACAAGATACAAAGCAAATTATTTTTCTTCTTTCATTCTTTTCTGGAGTTCCTTTAATTTTTCCATTAACTAATTTTTTTAACTTCCGTTTTGAACGGATGAACCGATTTTTATCGTCAAGGCGGTATTTGACGCGGCTTGACAATATCTAAAGGCTGTAAGAAATTGAGCTTGATCAGTAGGACTCGTTCAGAGATATTCCAAAAATAAACTTTTTTCAAACATTTTTTTTTTGAATAACTTGTAATGTGCTTTATAAGCCGCATCAAATGCCACCTCAATCATCAAAATCGGTTCATCATTCAAGAGAAACCGTTGTCGAAAGAATTAAAAAAAAAAAAATTTTTTAGTATTTTCGAAATTTCTCAAAAACGACTACATAAATCAATTTTAAAATCTGATCAGCTGTAGAACTCAATAAAACGTGTCGATTGCCAGCTTAACCGTCCCAATCAGTGAATTCGTTTCTTTTAATGGTGTTTTAAGCGAATAATCTAAAATTAAAGATTACAAAATTTTTGTTTAATAAATTTTTTAATATAAAAAATTCTTAAATAATTTTTTGTTATCTTATAATCTGAAACATAACATAAAATAATATTTATATAAATGTTGGAAATATTATATAAATTAACAAATCCATTTAAATGAAACAAGTCAAAATTTAGTTTGGAACACATCAGCATGCTGTCATAATTGTATAGGTTAAGTTTATAATTTTACTTTAATAAGTGTGATATACTTATTTAAAAATAATAATTTAAAGTTATGTGCATCAATAACGTCTTAAATTATATGTTCGCACTGTTTTTTTATGAATTTTTATTTAATGCTAATAATTATGGCTATAAACATTAATCTGTCTCATGGAACCGGGACTACAGGTACAAACATATGTCCGTGTTACGCGATACACCTGATAAAGTGTCTCATAAAACCGTACATGCAAGCGAATAACTGCAGGTATTATAAGACACTGGAAAATAAAATACTTTCATCATAAATAACAAAAAAATGTTCAAACGGACTAAATTTACTATTTATTAGCTTCTCATTGATATATAACATTCGTATATAAATCGCATAAACAAAGTTTATTGACCAGAATGAAAAATTAGATAGATGTCATTGTTTCACTCTCTTTAGGTGTCAATTTGAGTGCAGATTATGAACCCCGCAATTAGCAATTTTTTTGAACAATATCTTATAAATAAGTTATAAAATTAATGAATCGCCTTAGGAACTTAGTGAAATATGTATTTATTTTAATTTTTATGTTTAAGTTTACCTGGCCTTTTTTTTTATTTATCGTGGATTTCAGTTGTGTATCATAAATGGGGACATTGTCTCATAATAAGGACTTTTACCTTATAAAGCTTTTGTAGGGCATGAAATTTGCTTTTAAAAAAATTATAAGAGCCAAGTGTGTACGACCAATAATATTCAAGTTACAGAGCTTGAAAGGTTACCTTAATAGTAATTGACATAAAATCGTCTAAAATTCAGAATTCTGTCATTTTCTACAATAAATTTAAATAAAAATCTTTAAGGATTACATTAAAATTACAATTTTAAGTGCATTTTATGATTTAAAAATAAATGGGTATCACAAATTGCGTTCATTTTCAAGAAATTAATTTCAAGGTCATAATATCTCTGCCAAAAAATAACATTATTCAATAATATATTATTTATATAAAAGTTAATATATGTATAAATATATTTATATCTAAATTTTCTACTGGGTATATATATTTGTGATATTTATAATTTCACTGAAATATGTATTAGGAATTATAATCACTTAATTAAGACACGATCCACACTTACAATTAAATATATTATTAAACTTATTCTTTTAAATTGACAATTATACTTTACTGCCCAATTATTCGAGCTGGATGTAAGCATAAGTAAAAAATGTAGATGATAATATTGAGATAATAATAAACAACACTGGTTTTAAATTGAGTATTATAGATTTTTTGATTTAGTTTAATTTTTATTTAAAAGTAGTTTTATTCGCGTGAATCTCGACGCAGGGTTTAACGAACTGAGTTTCTCATGTTCTGTTACCGCATATACGTGTTGTCAGAAACGGTTTTGTATGAATATTGAATTGCGGATGTATTTTACTGGTGGTATATACTTTTATTATTCTGCTTTCTCGTGTTATGTCCTTAAGTGCCTCAGTTGCCTCCACCTGTTAATTTATTAGTGAACTTGAGATACATAAATAGGCGCGCATTTAAATTCCATTTGAAATTTATATATTAATACTTATTGCGTTTTATCAACATTTGGTCAATAATTTAGATAATAAATCGTCGTGGCACATACTTATTAAATTATATATTTAGATTATAAGAATTGAACGAATAGATAAGCAAATCTTTATTTTATATTCAGAGAAATATAAATACAGTTTGAGTGGTCTTGGAACGTTTCCTGTCACCCGATACTTAAAACCTAAACAAAACACACACATAAAAATCATGAATAGGCCCTTGTACTATAGTTAACAGTAAATATGGTTATAAACAATTGCATAAACAAATAAGAAAAGGAAATATATAATAAATAAATGTTATTTATAAATGAACACCATATCACAAGAACTTAACTATTATCGTTAATAAATATATATTTCTATATTAAATAAAAAGTGATTCGTATAATAAATAAATTAATATAAATATTGAAATATAGCATTAGAATAATTATAATGATGTTTCACGATAAATGATAATGTCAATTGTATCGAATAACTAAATATAGAATAATTATAGAAGAATACACCTCTGATAGTCTAAAATATTTAACTGGAAGATTGTATCCAAGTACAGGAAAATAGAAAATAGATAACATGAGTAATAAGAAGACGTAGGATGTATGAAGTAAAGAACATAAGTATATAAGCTTATATCTCAAATTTGTATTAGTGGAAAGTATAAATGTATAAGTTTATTAGGTAAAGAACTAATATATATATATATATATATATATATATAGACGTAATGAATAAATATTTTATTTGTATTATATTCACTTATAATAAAAGACTGACAAAGTCAGGATTCAAATTTAATTAATTACCTAAATAAATGCAAAAAAAACCTTTGATATTTTGCCGGCCCTGTACAACCACTGCAGTACTCGTTGACGTCATTTTCTAGTCATTGTTGTTTTCAATATTATTATCGTATTGTTGATGGAATTTAATGGTAGCGCCACGCTATTACTGGTGGTAAGATACAAAATCATTTGTAAAACTTAGTTTATTTTTTCCAATAGAGAAATGTTGAAACTGACTTTGGTCAACATAGAAAAATTTTTTCATAGAGTTGTTTTGTTATAGAGATATGCAGAATAGAGAAATATTAAGGAGAATTGTATAGTTATGGAGAAATTTCATAATACAAATATGTTAACACCTAATTCTATCATATTATAGTAAATTTTCTAGAGACTTAATTTTCATAGAGATATATAGTATCGAGATATTTTGGACATGAATTATTGTAGCATATATTTATATTTAATAGAATAAATTCACACAGAGATAATTTTACATAGAATTATTTTGCAACATAAATATATTTAATATTGATATTTTCGCATAGAAATATATTTAAGAGAGATGTATGTTGGTAGAATACTGAAAGTAGAAAAGTAAAAAGTACGCTTGTAACCAGGTACGGTATGAATACATGGCGCTGATTATATGTATATTGTATGAGCATGAATGTGAACATGAGAGTAGTGGGGAGAAGTTGGAGAGTGGAGGTCCGAGATCTCTCTGCCGTCTGATGTAACTTCACTTCTTTCTGAGAACTTTTGACGAATACAACTGTTATTACTGATCAAGTTTCATCCATACTTTATAATAAAACTCAGTCTTCAGATAAAAGTTATTTTATCAATTACATCTATCCTTATCTATAACTTAATTATTTCATTAAATAATAATCATAATCATCATCATCGTAGTCAACAATAAATTTATCCACTGTTTTTAAATTCAAAATTGGTCCCGCGTGACAACGAACTGCCCACTGTCCAGGAGGTGACGTCAGCTCCGATCCTAGTTACCTCCCAGGACATAACACTCGACTTAGTAGGTTTTGTTGATGGCAGTCAGTGCTGCCAGAACGTGCGATATTTTTACCCCCTCTTGAGATGAAATAGCATTGACTGTAATGGCAGGAGGGGGTAAAAATATCGCACGTTCTGGCAGCACTGGTTGATAGCAGTATGACGATTTTATTGCAAATTTCTCTACTCAGTGCCATCTTTGCTCAGAAATCTAATCTTTTACCAACATTTAAGGTATTACGTCAGACTTACAACTCTTCTGTGCAAATAAATTCCTAAGTTATCGACTCTAAAAAAACGATAAAACAGTCAGTGTGTACACTGATAGCCACGCTAACCATAAGTTAACTACCCAGATAACTAAAGTTGCAGCGAAATTTTTGAGCTAAAACTTTTGTCGTCTCAGTGACGTACGGTACACATAAAAAATTTCAATGTCAACTTTTGAGCTCTCTTTGACGTCAAATTTATGTGAAATTTGACGTAAGTTTAAAACTGCTATTTGACGTCTGTAAGACATCAAAATTTGAGACGCAACAAATGACGTCAACAGATGACGTCAACAAGACCTCAAGTAGAGAAATATTTTTTACTTTTTGATTTTTGAAATTACTTTGTTGAATAGTTGCTAGATGTCACGAGCTGCCCTGATAACCACCCTAACCGTAAGTTAACTACAAGCTACTGCCGTATCTTAAAGGTAACTTAAAGGAAAGTGTTGTAGAGCGAGCAGTTACTTTTAAGTTGACAGTAAATTGTCTGTAACTTTCTATTCAATTTGACTACAAGTGGTACAGTCAATGACGTTAAGTTGATTGAAAGTTTCACTTCAAATTGACGGTAAGTTTTTCTGTCAAGTTACATTCAAACTACTGCAGTCAAATTTCGCTACTCAATTGTTGATATCTCGAGTACGCCACATAGCGGCTTTAATCTAACGTCAAATTTACGCGCAATTTGACTGTTGGTTGAGCTCAACTGGCTATCAGGGAAATATGAAATTAATAAATTTATCAGTGAAATCGTCTGCAAATTCGGGCAGCAGATTTCAGGTGATTTCAACATCGAATTACCGTCGATTTCAAGCTAAAGTGGTTATTAGAGTAAGTTCACTTGTGGACTCGTGCACTAATTAACCTGCGGGCGAGAGAAACGCCACTTTTTTATATGTTGGAGGTAAGCCAACCAGGCTTTCGTATTTCAACTGTTCTGACGTCCCTGCCCACTAGCCACTTTAGCTTGAAATTGACGGTAACTTGATGTTGAAATTACCTAAAATCTGCTGCCCGAATTAGCAGACAATTTCATAGCGAAAGTTGAAATAAAAATTTACGGTTACCCTAATAGCACAGTTTGCTTGAGCAAAAGCTTACTGTACAAAAGTTTTGTTGAATTTTTCATGAAATTTCCGTCAACTTCGGCCTTTTCCATTTTTTACAATACTTTGTATGCATTTTGCTATTGCATTCGAAGTAAATTTACTTCAAAAGTTGACTAGACACAGGTTGTCTTTAATTTTCGGGCAAATTTAATGTTAATTTACCGTTGATTTAACTTAAAAAATTGTTAAGTATATTTTTACCCTCAAATTATAGACAATTTTGTGTATAAATTTGCTCATTTTCTGAAATGGTAAGAATGAACATTACCGACTATTTTTTCCGTAAAAGTTGACCTTTAAATTGAAGAAAAATTGACCGAAAATTTTTATTCTCAACTTTTGGTGTGAAATTGTCTTCAAATTCGAGCAGCAGATTTTAGGTAATTTCAACATTAAACTACCGTCAATTTAAAGTAAAGTGGCTAAAGGGTAACTCTAGAGATGCGGAATGACAGTCATTTTTATTTTCGGTCAGGAAACGGTCATAAGACCGTCACACAATTTAAAAAAAATTATGTAATGCTGGAATGACCGTCACGTTTCAAACTGTCACAAATTTCGTCATTTGCATCTATATAGACGTTTTTGACAGAATTATTTAATAAATCATTTCTGGAGACTTGATGCAAAATTTACGGTCACATTAAAAACCGTCGTGAATATGGTCATTTGCATCTACATAGGCGTTTATGACGAATATTTTCAATTATACTTTTTTCTCAAATAAAAACTACAAAAGAAATCGATCATTGTATTACCGAAATTCACCGTGATATTTCAGTTTTAGCTTGTACAGGTGATCATTTTAAAGTCGAATAAAAATAATTTTTTCATGTACCATTTTAAAATTGTCTTTCAATATAACTTTCAACCATTAAGAAGGTATGGGAGTTAAGTCGAAATAATGCGATCAATTTAAATATTTTTAGGATCGATAAAAATATATTTAATACGTGTTGTGTTAAAATTTCAGAGACCTAGGGTTCATAGTTCATTTATAAAACCAGATGAAATATAAGTCATGTAACATTGTTATGATATACCAGATCTCACATCTACTCATGTTTTAATAACTTTCATGATAAAAAAATAATGTGAAAGTATGAAAAAACTCATTGTGAAAAAAAAAAAATCGCAAAAATTGCTGCAAAAATATAATCGAGTTGAGGGTACTTAGTTATAAAATTAATTCAGTTAAAAAAATCTAAATTAAAAAAAAAATAGTCAACCATAGCAAATGTGGGTGCCACGACCTGTGCCTAACGAAGGTTACGTGTAAACAACACACATTTGCATCAAAAGTAATAGTGTGTAGCGACACGTATGAATAAACGAACGACAGATAAAAGTTAGGTTTGAATAAACGTAGGAATGAATACCGTGATGGATGTATAATGTCTATTCTGATTAACGTAATTCCTGAATAAAAATCCCTTTAATAAACCGAAGGTTTAGTTAAAGTGAGATTTGTAAAAACGAAAGAACGGAAAATGAGAGATTTTTATAAACGGAGAAACGGACAATAATACATTTCGTATAAGTGCGGGTAATGGATATTGAGAGATTAGTATAAACGGAGAAACGAATAACGTGAGATATATACAACGTGCGAAACGTTTAATGTGAGGTTTGTAGATACAGAGGAATGGATAATGAAACGATTGTATAAACGCTGCTAATGGGAAACGAGACATTTGTATAAACGTAGGAACGGATAATGAGCCGTTTGAATAAACCTACTGCCGGAAGGTGGCGTTAAATTGATAGTAAAATGAGACTCTAACATTTGTTGACAATTCGTCAGTAAATTACGGACAATTTTTTGTGATACAGCCCCTGGTAACACGAGTTGATCGTGAAAAAGTTGGTCATTCATTAGTTTCCGACCAATTTGACGACAAGTTATCGACAACTTCAGCTTTTGCAACTCTTGGCTACAAGTTACCGCGAACTTTCTCAGAAAGTTGGCGCCAGTATGGAGCCGCAACTGGAATGCAAGTTTCTGAGGAAATTTAAAGGAAACTTACCGCCAACTTATGATTGCCAACTTTTGCAAGCAACTTTTTCCACCAACTTTCTCAGAAAGTGACCATCAACTTTTTGGATTTCCAACTTTTGCCACCAACTTTCTCAGAAAATGTCTATCAACTATTGGAGGTACCAACTGTTGGCGGTCAACTCGGTGTCCAGTTGCGGCTGCAAGTTTCTCGTCAGTTTCTCGCCAACTTGGCTGTCAGGGGCAGTTTAGAGATATGAATCTTTTTTACCATTTATAAAGATAACTTACCGGTTATCGAGGTTGACAACATAATGCTCTTATTTACCAACAACAACATTTACAATTTTTTCGTTAGATTACAGTGTTATTAGGTTAATTTATAATAATAATTCATTTATTATAAAAGTTTAGAAAATTGTTGTATGTCTGTCAACTTCAGTGTCATCAAATTTAAGTTGATTATTTTTACAGTAATTGTGATAAAAACATTTTCATGTAATTTTATAATTATTAAAAAGCGATTAATCTATGCATGTTTTATACATTCATTTTAATTGATAAATATTTATTTTTCTTCTCTAACTACAGTTCTGCATAGTATAAAGTATAAAAATTAAGAATCTTATTAAATTTCAACTGTAGGAACTTTCAGTGTTTCATAACTGAACATAATTATAAAAATTTCTATTTCTCAGACTGAATATCCAAAGTAATTTTTTTAATACAACATTTATCTTCATTCTAAAATAATATTAAAATTTTTTATAAAATTACCATCGATTACATTAATTTATTCAGCTTTCAAATAAATCTTCCGTTTTTTTAATAGTTGTGAAGTTAAATTACGAGTAATTACGTGAAGTTAAATTACGAGTAATTCCTAATTTCATCTTGTACTCATATTTACAACACAAAATACTGACAACGAATTACTAAGTAAGTATTGTAATCAAAATCACGACAAATTTAATAGTTATTTTAATTCCGATTTGACGACAACTGTTACTGTACAACTGTTACCGCTAAATTACCCTGCTTAAAAAATCTGATAGATTCTTATAGCTGTATGTATAAGGCCCTATACTTAACTATAGCACTTCTCATAGAACTCATTCATTCTTATAAAATTTCTATAGGAATTCATGAGGATCTATTGGATTCTATGAGATTTTCTAAACAGGGTACCTTCGATTTCCGGTGGTAGATTTAAGTTAATTTACTCTTCAAACATAGTGCAAGTTGTCATCAACTACCAAAAAAGTTGAACTTGCCTTGACTTGGTTGTTAACTTGAGAACAAGCCTTTACTAAGTAATCTTTTGTTGAGTAACGCTGGCTATCTGGGATTTTTCAATCCTACCAAAAACAGATTCTCTGTATAACATCGCGCCAAGTACACGTTTAAAATTTTTTACAAAGAAGAAAAAATTATTTTTTACAAAAAAAAATAAATCAAATCGAAAAAATACCAAGTACTTAAAATCCTACCAAAAACAGATTCTCTGTATAAAGTCGCGCTAAGTACACGTTTAAAATTTTTTAAAAGTAAAAAAAAAATTATTTTTTACAAAAAAAAAGTCAAATCGAAAAAATACCAAGTACCTAGTATGATGCAAAATCATAACAAACATTTTCATAAAATTTAAAAAAAAAATTTTATAACAAAATTTCAATGTACTTGGTGTGCGTTACTACATATACTCAAGCAAAATTAATTTCTAATAAAATCAAACATGTTTTTTTTTACTCTTTTGTAAGCACACCAAGTACATTGAAATTTTGTTATAAAATTTTTTTTTTTAATTGTATGAAAATGTTTGTTATGATTTTGCATCATACTAGGTACTTGGTATTTTTTCAATTTGACTTTTTTTTTGTAAAAAATAATTTTTTTTTTACTTTTAAAAAATTTTAAATGTGTACTTAGCGCGACTTTACACAGAGAATCTGTTTTTAGTAGGATTTTAAGTACTTGGTATTTTTTCGATTTGATTTATTTTTTTTTTGTAAAAAATAATTTTTTCTTATTTGTAAAAAATTTTAAACGTGTACTTGGCGCGATGTTATACAGAGAATCTGTTTTTGGTAGGATTTGTTTTCTTTTTGTCGTGTTGATTGTGAATAATTTTAATGTATACTATTAGAAATCGACTTCCAAACTAAACTCAAAAAAAATTCGTCTTAAAGTAATGCGTAGTCGTGATAACACGTGAGGGTATACTGTTTATAGTATTATTTTTTAGAAACAATATAATAGTACTAACTAATAATTTAGTACTGCCAAACATTATAACCTGCTTGATCTATTTTTATAAGACAAATAGTTGCAGTTGTTTAACGATAGTTCCCATTAAAATTAACATCAAATATATTCATCAACGTCGGGCTTTTCTGTTAATAATTTTAAATATCGAATGGTTTAGTGGTTTGACCCCTCTTCCAGCATCTTTCATCTATTACAACTAGCAAGTGGTGCAAAGTACTTATCCTCCCTCTCCTTTGACCCAAGGGTATGCTTTTCTTTTTTTTCAGAATTTCCATGGACATATGAATATACATATATATGCACTAGCTATTGCTTGCGCGCTTCGGTTGACACGTCGTAATGTTGGATGAGTCTTTATTTTGTATTTATTATTGACATCGACATCTTAACATTTACCGTTCAAATATTCGTAAATATACTTATTCTCTTGCACTTTTCTACGGAAAAAAAAGTTGTAAGTGGTTTTGAAAATTTTTAGAATCATCTGATGCGTCATTAGTTGTTAGTCTATAATAATGACTTAATTAGAGAAAATTATGAGTATTTTCAACGCAATTAGTAAGTAAAAATATTTCAATTGATCTACATATATATATATATATATATATATATATATATATATATATATATATATATATATTGTAACATGATGGAAAATTCGACATCGACTCGTGGTTTGAATTTATTTCAAATAAGAAATAGTTACCGGATGAGCAAATTTTAGTGACATCTAGAATCGAAAATTTCGACTTCGACCGACTAATTGATCCAACCCATGGATCATGAGGAGAGATCCGGACTAGACGCCGTACTGAACGGTCACGTTTTACGATTCGAGAATAGTCTTGGGCCTAATCGGTCACCACTGAGAGCGCTCAATTTAGTTCATAATCCAATGGCGAACTAGTTCGTTCTTTTAGTTCATTAGTTCTTTTGTTTAAATAATTTAATAAAAACAATAAATATAAAAAAAAATATATTTATGATTAATGCTGGTTCTGTTTATTTATGGAACATAAAATTTTTTATTTAAATAAGAATGAAAAAATAAAAGAATTTATATTAATAATTAGTCAACAGCTAGTCTCGTTTCTAGTAAAATGCGTAATTATATTACAATACTTAAAAAATGCTAATTATTACAATTAAAGTTGACATTTTTTTATAGCACATCAAATCTTTTACTTAAGTAAAAATGAAAAAATTCAATAATTTATATTAATCATTAGTCAACAGCTAGTCTCGTTGAGTAATGATCTAATATATAAAAATAGTCTCTCGCAATATCAAGGCGCGCACAGAAAAAGTAAATAACTCGGTTGGTCACATAGCGCCAGTGTCTAGTTAAACCGACGCTAAAAAAAAATATAAAAAGAACTAAGAGCGAGATCATCGACGAACTAGTTCGCATAGTTCACCTAAAGGAGCGCTCTTCCGACCTAGGTCGTTCGCGAACTACCCAAGACTATTCGAGAAATTCGACCCGACCAAACGAACAATTCTGATTACGACTCTTGAACAACGTGAATTTTGTTCTATAAGAACAATCCGAGTGATTAACGAACAATTCATTGCGATAAGTAAATTTTTTTTAACAAATAACCGCCGTCGTGAACAAGCGAATAAGCCGAGCCACGGCACGAGAACTGATCAAGTGTACGACCGATTGATTTGGTTTTATGAACAAGTGCAACGCGATTTGTGGAAATAATAATTAAATTAATGATTGATTGTACGTCCTAACTGTATAATAGTGAAATTTCACGCGTTACCGAAATAAAATATTATTTTATATTTTATTTTATTCCAATCGAGCAATTCCGAGAATTACGGATTATCTCCTTCTCATTCGTTGCGGCAGCCGAGTCTTGCCATGTAAAATACTCTGACGTCACCGGTCGAGTATTTCGTTAAGAACTACGTCGAGTGTGTTGATGAAATAAACGACGAGTTTTTTTTTTCTTTCGACAACTGACTGTTTTTTTTGTGAGCAAAACTGACTGTTTCCGATCAACTACGTTTTGTTGTACTTTGGTTTATATCGAGTCAAGCCGACAACGGCATTTATTATGTTTGTGTAACCGACAATTTGTGTGAAACCGATCAGTTATTTTGTCTATTGAATATACGACTAATTTGTTTAATTCTGATCACTTATTTTATCGTAATTTTAACTGCCTGACCTTTCCCCGATCCGCCACCCTGAGCCGACATTTTACTAATTATGTATTTGGTGATTATAAAATCACCTGGCGCCCAACTTGAAAGATTCTGACCAAGGTTGTCAAATAGTAAGTGTACTCGGACGTCACTCCGGTAGATCCTCGGTGGTGAAAAACCCGTTACAACATATATATATATATATATATATATATATATATATATATATATATATATATATATATATATATATATATATATATATATAGCACTAAATTGCCTGATTTTGGTACTGTCTAGCGGAAATAACTATATATACAAACTGTCTAGCGGATATAACTCTATATACAACGAAAGGGTTTAAAATTTTGACGTAGACATTGACTGCAAGTTGTTACCAACGTTCGTAGAAAGTTGACGATAATCTACTACCACAACCTGTCACCAACTTTCTGAGAAAATTGAAGGCAACTTTTCGTCAATCCTGTCAACTAAGGGAGTGCCAGCTATTGACATACATTGGAACAGTATTTGCGGCCAACTTGATAGCAAGTTGCTACAGTTGGTTGCCACTAGCTCGCTTTCAAATTGATTATCAGAAATCGCTTAATGAAGTTGTATATTTGAGCTCCAACTTAACTCCTCATTATAAACCAACTCAATATAAACCGATCCGATTTATTTCAATTGCAATCGTTTGTTGGTCGTTTGTCGATCAATGTTGACCTATCAAAATTGTTTGAGGGTTATTTGCTCAATTATGAAAAAGTAAATAAAAATTAACCTTTAATTTTTTTTATTGAACCCCTCTATTTCGATATTTTTCATTTAAATTGCTAGGAAACCGTTTGTCGGTGATTGTTGGTGAAAACAAATGAAACAGTAATTTATTTACAACAAAAATGTAATTAAAAAACTAGAATTTCCAATAGTAGTCTTCAATAAATAATATTTTTTTTTCTATAATGATATTTTGTTTTTGTATAATGATATTAAATCTTCCGTTAAAAAATTAACTTAAAAAATAATTATTTGTTTCCATTGATTAAAAACCTGATTTCCAAATTTCGCCAATAAGGTATTGACAGGTAGTGCCACAATGTTGTTAGATGTACGAAATTACCCTAAAAGCCACTTTAGATTGAAACTGACAGTAATTTGACAATTAAAATTATCAAAATGTGCTGCCTGAATTGGCCGACAATTTGATAGCAAAACTTGAAAATAAAATTAGCGGTTAATTTTTTTTTTTAATTTGGAGGTTACTTTTTTTTACTGGAAAAAAACCCTAATAAAAGTTCCCATGAAATTTTTGTCAAATGTCTATCAAATTCGGGCTTTTCCGTTTTTGACGATAATTCGAATACGACTTTCAAAATGAATTTGCATTCGAATTCGGGTAGTAAATTTACGTCAAATTGTATAGCAAGTTGTATGCAAATTCTCGTCAAAAACGGAATAGCCCGAAGTTGACAGACATTTGACGACAATTTCATAGGAACTTTCCCTAGGGTTTTTTTTCTAGCCAAAAAAAGTAACCTCTAAATAAAAAAAAAAATTAACCGCTAATTTTTTTTTTTCAACTTTTGCTATCAAATTGTCGGCAGATGCGGGCGGCAAATTTCGGTAATTTCAACTGACAAATTTCTGTCGATTTCGGTCTGGAGTGACTGTTAGGGCAGTTACGGCAGACGTCAACTAACCCTAATAGCACAATTTGCTCGAGCAAAAGTTTACTGTACAAAAGTTTCGTTGAATTTTTCCTCAAATTTCCGTCAACTTTGGACTTTTCCATTTTTTATGACAAGTTTTATGCAACTTACTATTGAATTTGACGTAAATTTACTGCCCGAATTCGAATGCAAATTCACTTCAAAAGTTGACTAGAAAAAAGTTGTCTTTGATTTTCAGGCAAATTTTATGTCAATTTATCGTTAATTTGACTTCAAAAATTGTTAAGTATATTTTTACGCTCAAATTGTAGACAATTTTACGTATAAATTTGCATACCTTCTGAAATGGTAAGAATGAACATTATCGACCGTTTTTTTTTCGTACAAGTTTATTTTAAAATTGAAGAAAAATTAACCGCAAATTTTTATTTTCAACTTTTGCTGTGATGTTGTCTGCAGATTCAGGCAGCAGATTTCAGGTAATTTCAACATCAAATTACTATCAATTTCAATGCTATTAGGGTAAGTTTAGTAATTGCAGGTATTGGCCGTGCTTAGCTGAATTAAGTCCTCTGTAAATTAAGTTAAGATTTAGCATAGTAGAAGCAAAGCATACTTATTAGACTAAATCTTAACTAAATCTTATTAGGTACACGTATAGGATTTAGTTCGGCCGAATACGGCCATTAATGACAACATCTGTACCTATCATCGCGCTAAATGACACGATTTTGGTACCACCTTTAAAAGCCACACTCTAAATATAATTGCTTAGCAAGTTCTGCAGTGGAACATCTACGGGTAACTTAACAATAAGTTTCTGGGAAGTCTTGGCTGGATAATACTTGCGTGCAAATTGATGCAAATCAACTACCGTCTGAACGTAATTTGACAGAAAAACTTGCCATCAATTTGAAGTGAAACTTACAGTCAACTTAACGTCATTGTCTGACAGTAACACTTGGTCGAATTGAATTCAAGTTACAGACAATTTACCGTCAACTTGAAGGTAACTGTTTGCTCTCCAACACTTTTCCTTCGAATTGGCTAATACGGCAGTAGCTTGAAGTTAACTCACGGTTGGAGGCTATCAAGGACCTCGCGAATATAACTAGAGAGAACATACAACATTCGAAATTTTTTAGCAATCCACAAATTATATTCCCTAAATGAAAGGTATTATTTGACGCAAAATTTAGTGTTAGTCAATAATAATAACTTAATTAGAGATAATCATACGGATTTTCAACGCAATCACTAAGTAAACATTATACTTTAATTAATCACTACATAAATATATATACATAGCACTAATTAAAAAGTTGGTGTCAATTAAATGTGACCAAATTGGTGACAACTTTCAGCTTTTGGAAGAGTTCCTATAAGTTGTTATCAAGTTTCTTATAACTTGACAACCAGTTGCGGCTAATTTAAGGAAATGCCAATTTCTGCGGTCAACTTGATGACAAGTTGCGGCAATAGATTGTCGTTAGCTTGCTGTCAGCTTGGCTATCAAGGTTAATACTGCTTAGCGAATAGAACTACACCATAAGGACGTTAAATATGAGTTTTACATAATCGTAAAAGTTTTTTTTGCAACTATATAAAAGCATTCCTAGCAGCACAGTTTGCTTTAGCAAAAGTTTACTTATAAAATTTTCCTTGAATTTTTTATAAAATTCATGATTATGAAACGAATTTATTTATGCTCATAAAAAATTTGCATACGAAACTATAGTAAAAAATACAGACTGAAGCACCGCTGGTGGCGAAAAAACAAATCACTGCTACAAAAAAATTTCAATATTTACTGAATCATGGCATTTCTTACAACTTTTTATTCTCTGGCAGTGCCCTTTTCGCATGAAAAAATTTGTAAAATGATTAAAAATGGGGGTACTATAGTATATGCTGGCCTAATTTAATTATTTAAATTAGTTCTCATAACTAAAATGGGTAAAGTTTCATAATTTTATGACGAACAATCAATCATCTTTCAATTGCAAAAGGAATTTTCCAGATATTTTGTTTTTTAAAAAAGTTTTTAAAAATTGGAGCTAAATACCGTTCTGTCTACGGTATAGAGACACGGTAGGCTAGCGCCATGACACTTGACACATATACATGTGTTTGAACGTGTACTTGGCGCGAGATACTACCGTGTCTCCTGAGATTTATTTGAGAGTAATAAACTAGATTTATTTTAACTATTGTGAGAAGCTTCTTTCAGACAAATAAATATTTATTAATAGTTATCAAATAATTCTTCAGCGAGAATTATCGATAGATGGCTGAACACAATCATATGTAGTTGTATATATTAGCAAGAGACTAACTGGATAGTAGTAACGTTGCTGCACGGCCATATTTTGTATGAAATATAAAAATAATTTTAAATAACTGTCTGTTAATTATGCAATAAAAATAATTTTTTTTATTCCCGAGTAAAAACGTAAAATAGCCGCAACACCGCTGCAACAGCGCTGCACGGGCTCTCAATGCCCGCAACACCGCCGCAACACTGCAGCAACAAATTTACAACAAAATAATAAAATTGTAATTTCCCCAACACGATAGGACTATATTAATATTTTCTGAAAAAACTTCTCAAATTCCGCAACACCGCCGCAATACCGCTGCAACAAAGTTATTATAAAATAAAATTATGATTGCCGCAACACCATCGCAACATCGCTGCAACGTTTATGAAAAAATAAAATAATGACTGCCGTAACACCGCCGCACCACTCGACAAACGAATCGTATATATTTTATCATTTTTGAAATAATTTTCTCATATAGAACAAGTAAACTTGCTAGTCACTGTCGGTAGTGTAGCCTAGTCGTTAAAGCATCGATCTTTTGTTCGTAAGGTCCCGGGTTCGAATCCTACTAAAGCGTGAGCGGTCGGTTTATAATTCTAGCATCTTTTCCCTAATTTGAAAATTTCTACTCGGTTAGAAATTAAATTGATCACAACTCCCGCATCACAAAAATGGTTGAACGAAAAAAAAAAAAAAAAAAATACAAACATTGAGTAAATCTTTTTTTAAAAATTTATTTGAAATTTCAGTACATAGCTATGTATATATTCGAAATTTTAATATATGGCCATATATAATTCTTTTTTTCCGGATAATTAAATAAATATTTGATAAATACAATTATTTCTATTCTATTTGATCAAATGAAATAATAATAATAATAATAATAATAATAATAATAATAATAATAATAATAATAATAATAATAATAATAATAAAAATAAATTTTTTCATCCGGGGCCGCTGTGTTGTGGCGGTGTTGCGGCGGTGTTACGGCTATGACGGCAGAGAATAAGAATTTAGCGTGTGGCGATTTTGTCCTCCAAACGGCTGTGGTGCATCGGTGTTGCGGCAGAAGATAAAAATTTAATTTTTTATTCGTCAAATATCATTTTTATTCAGGTTATAGTATACTCATCTTCCCACTTGAAATAAATTTCTTTAAATATTTTTATTATTTATATGTTGAGAGAATGAAGTTAGATTTTCAAATACGTCAAATTGCGTCAAATAAATGATTTATTAAATATTAGTAAATCATCTATTATATATTAATAAAAATTTTTTTGTTGCAAGAAAATACTTTCCAATAAATAATTTATTAACTGTTAATAAATATTTATTTGAGCCTGTTCATTAATAAACCATTTGTTAGATGTTAACAAATTCAAAGAAATCCTTCTATCAGAGTAGCATAAAACGTAACTTGTTAGAGTTAGAAAAGCTCATAAAAAAACAATCGTATACAATATGATTTTCAAGCTCGAACAGCTCGAAAATATATTCTCATTAATATTCTCGGGTTGCTTGAGCTCGAAAAAAGCGGAAAGTTTTGGGGCTGACCCGCAGGGCCAACCGTCGCCTAGATTTTTTGGTTGATAATATGATTCAAACTAAAAAACGAGTTAGATGAAATTATATGGGGATCGAAAGAGACCTTAAAGACGAAAAGTTGGTATGATTTTGGACATATTTTAGTACATTAAATTATGACTTATCCTGAGAAAAGCAATTTAGAAGACTTGATGGAAAAAAATTAACACCTGAAAAAAAACGTCAAACTATAATTAATAATCAAGAATACAGCTATTTTTGGCAAAAAATAGATGAAAAAATTAGTAACTCAGACAGCAAAGAAAATATTAATTTGTTACCACTAATCAAAGAATTATCAATTTTAAAAAAATTAGAAGATAGCGAAACTAATCTAGTAATAGAAATGATGAAAAATGAAAAGAAATTAGAAGAAACTGAAAAAGAATTAAATACAGATGGAAGAAAAAAAAGATAATAAAATACAAAAAACAAAAGAGAACGAAGAAAATCTTACTGTTGATGACTATTATTGCATAGTAAATGACAATGAACACCCCGAATTATTAGTAGAACAAATAAAATCAGTGCGAAGAAAACTAAATGAATACGATGATACTAAAATAGCTTTTAAAGTAATCGATTTACCTTCAAATTCAGTTAGCAGCAACGAAAAAGAATTATCATTTTCAGAAAATTTAAAAAAAGAAAGTAAATATAATTACTACATATTTGAAAATTCAAATTTTACACAAACAACTCCATATGTATTTGTTTTAAAAAAAGAAAAAAATGGCATTGCAAAAAACGGCAAAGGTTTGGAGATAAATATAGAAAATGAAATAATATAATAATAAAGTATGCTGTGTATTTTTTATTACACTAATAATAAAGTATGCAAAATATATTTTTATAAAAAAAAAATAAAAATAATTTTGAATATAAAAATTCTTATCCGATAAAAAAATTTTTTATAATTATATATTGTATTTAATTATATATGACTCCACATATAATCAGATCTGAAAATTGACCAGATCTGATAATATATAATCAAATATAATTATATATAATAATGCATGAATGAATATAGTCATTTTTTAAATCTCATTTACAATATTTGTAACTTATTAATTAAGTAATTTAATTAGGATTTAATGGCTTCATTAATATTAAATGTCAGTTAAATTTGAATGAAGAAAAAAAATGATCATGGGTTAACTATTATTATACTAAGGGATCACCCGTCCAATTAATGACCTATGTTGATGCTGTTTAACTCTGGTGATTGCTGGATTGTAGTCTGATCCCCTAGTCTGTTATACACGTACAATTAAAACAAAAATGCCATCTGGCAGCCAAAATGGAAGGTAGATTTTTCGAGAGTGTTAAGTTTAAGGGTGAAAATAAAGGCTTCTAAAAAAGCTTTCAGACACTTCTTTGTAGCAACCGTCTATAAGTCTTACTTCTACAGTTATATGAACGTGAATAATAAAAAAATTAATTTTTTGAAAAATCGCGAAAAGTTTAAATAGCCTTAACTTTTAAACTAATAGACCAATTCAGCCCATCTTGGAACTTGATCAAGGTAATTACCTAGTAAATTAGTGTAAGAAATTTTATTAAAATCAGATTATAATTGTAGACGCTATCGTGATGACAAAGCTGGTTATATTCATAGGACATGCATGCGCATTTGAAACATCTTAAGTAATAAAAAATGTACCTTGAAAATATAAAATAATAGTGAATTTTAAAGATTATTTTCTTCACTATAAAATGAAACTGATGGAATTAGATTATGATGTAAAACACATAAATTATGGGAGATTGAAATCGTCAATAGTAATTTTCTTAAGTTTTTGCAAACATTCAAGGTCACCAAATGATCGGAAGAAATACTCGAATCGTCAAGTTCGAGGAAAAAAATCAAAGCGTATTTAACAAGCTATAACGGTGGGCCCTGGCTACTTCGTGTCCAGTAGCCACGAACCACAGTTAAATAATTTCCCGACTAAATAATTAATTATTAATAATAAATATAAATTTTAATTACGATGTTGCTGGTTCTGAACGCGGGAAATAAATCTCAGAGGTGGGTCGACTCGCTTTGACCGGACACGCGGCTGAAATTAACTTATTCTAAAGAACGCTGGTGATAAAAGAAATTTATTTAAGGCGTAATTTAATTATCATGTACAACTAATTTTATTTAACCAAAGCCCAAATATGTACAGAATTTTCCCCTTTTCTTATAATCAATAAATGTCCAGCGACAGCAAATAAATATATTTATCCGTAGTTATTTAATAGACACGGGGTAATAAATTAAATAATTATTCAAGTAGAATATTACGTTGAAGAGAGAGAGTGTATGGTTTATATATATAGAATTTTAATTGTAAATCTTATCTGGATTTATATATCGACAACGTACAGGCGGGATCGGACGACGCTGCATCGTGGACCTCCTCTCTGAATCTTGACTGTTGTATTGGACTTGATGTTGGGTGCACTCACAATCACTTAACTAATAGTTTAATTAAATTTGGTTTTATAAACCAGTTAAATAAAATAAGACAAATTTAAGATTTATAATTTCCACAAAGTAAATTGGGCGAATACAATAACGAGGCTGTCGTTGTTAGAGCTTCGACTTCAATGTCGATCCCGATTTGACTCTCTCAGGTCCCAACCTATGATGACCCCTACTTAATTATGCGCAAAGGACCGATTCACGGTCACCTGCTGCGCGAGATCATCCCCTGTGGTCTAGCTCCTAACTCAGCCAAACTCAGCAATCAGATTGTAACGAGAGAGAGAGAGAAAGACCAAAAGCAACAAAGACAGCGAGAGAGCCGCAGTCTCACGTCGTATACCAACGCTACCCGGTTACACTCCCCGTCGCCAGACTTGAGATTGGGGCTCGGAAGCTGAAAAGACTAAATAACGTTTACAGAGGGTTGGGTTTGAAAGAAACTATTTTATTAAAAAATTATATAATTGAATAACGAATAGATAAATATTTCCTCTTGTCTACTCTTCGTCAGGCAGAGTGGGCGCAGCGGGGTCGACAATCACTTTCTCATCAATGACGAGAGTGTCGGAGTCGTCTGAGGAATCCTCGAGCTGCTCGTCAACTTCTATACCAGCTAAGGCCAAGGGATCCTCCTCACGATCCAGTTCAGGAGAAACGACCTCTTCCATCGGTTCGACGTAAACCACCTCCGGGACAGCCACAGGTGCCACCAACTTTTCGACCTCTGGATCGACTTCACCTGGAGTCTGCATTAAATCCCAGCGGGTCTGTTTCTGAGCTCGAACAACGGCTGCTGAAGAACTTGGGCGAGCAGGAGGGGTATAACCTGGCTCGACAAATCTAGCCACTGAGGGACGGCCTGTTTGCTCCACTGCTCGGGCAAGTGTACAATGTTTCGCCCAACGCATTGGACTGCCTGGTCGGGGTTCCATGGCGACCACAATGTGGCATGGCAATAACTCCTTGGCTGAAGTAGCCGGAACAACTGGAGCAGGTGGTGGCGGAAGGTCTGGCCTAGGTGTGCGGACACGACGAGATGGCGGGGCTGGCAACCCCAGACGGGCAGCTTGGGCCAAATATGCGTTTTTGCGCTCCCTGCGCATCCAGGTGCGGCAATGCGTCTCGTCACGGAACCTCCCCGGCTCCTGAGCCATACGCTCTCGGACTCGACGGTCTCGCTCTTCTCTCTGAAACAAAATTAAACCGCTTTTGATAACCGAGGGCTGCGCCTGGGCAATTTTAAATCTGGAACATAGTGATTGCCCAAAATTTTTCCAGCCTCTGATTTTAACTCTACGACCAAAGGACTAATGATTTTATTAACAATGGCTGGTCCTAAAAATTTACTAGCCAAACTAGACGAGTATTGATCGGCTTTCTTACTCAATTTCCGATTTGGGTAATATACCGTATCACCCACTTGCAGTTTAGGTGGCTCTTTAAGTCCCTTATCGTGATATACGGCTTGCTTCTCACTTTCTTTTCGCATTACTTCTTCAATTTTATGCCGTAATTGATCAAGGCGACTAACTCGAGTACGCCACGCAGTATCATCGAGATCCAAGTCATCTATTTCGAGTCCAGTAATTTTACCCGAAAGCCGTGGTTCTTTGCCATGAACCAAGTAGTATGGTGACATGTGCAGTGAGGCATGATAACTACTATTGTAAGCAAGTTGGAATTCGCCTAAGTGCTCATCCCACGACGTCTGGTCTTTCGAAATAAATGCTCGAATCATTGGTTTAAGAGTACGGTTAATTCTTTCAACCGGATTACTCTGTGGATGCGCGATCGCGGTGGGTACTGATTTTACTCCCGTTTCTTTTAAATACTCTTTAATCTCGTGATTAATAAATTCTTTACCATTATCCGTGATTAAAAACAGAGGATATCCCCAGCGTGAGAAAACACGGCGTAAACTCTTTTTAACATTTAATCCGGTCTGTTTACGAAGTCTAAAGACCTCAATAAAACGCGTGTATAGGTCTTGTACAATTAAAACGTATTGATAACCGGCTTTAGATCGCGGAAATGGGCCAGTCACATCGGCCGCGACTATGGCCCAAGGTTCGATAGGCTGTCGCGTGCGCATCGGCGCTTGAGACGAGGTCTGTTTATATTTGACCTTTTTACAAGTTTCACAGTTCTCAACATACTCGCCGACATCGCGATACATACCGGGCCAGTAATAGCGTGTACGTATCCGATGATACATCTTATCGCGACCCAAATGACCCGCGTCCGGTACATCGTGGTTCTCTTTTAAAATATTGGGGATCTCATTCTCTTTTAAAACCAATTTCCACGCATCTTGATCGTCAACATATTCTTTCAAATAATCTGGCTTATAATATTCTAATTCATCCTCGCTATTTATACGCCAATCAACAAAATTCTCAGGATATTTCCTAACATTAGCTTTCTTTATATCGTACCATGAGCGAACTTGAATATGTACCAAATCTACACCCTTATTTTTAATTTCCTCAAGGACTTCGGACCACTCTACAGGCTCCTGGTCCTCGTATAAGCGCGATAAGGCATCCGGGCCTTCATTCTCGGTTCCACGACGATGTTCGATCGTAATTTGGTGGGCCAAGAGTTCCATGGCCCAGCGGGCAAGCCTACCGTTCGGATTCTTTAAAGTATGGAGCCATTTTAATGATGCATGATCGGTAACAACAACAAACGGTAACCCTTCAAGGTAACATCTTAATTTTCTTACGGCCCATACAACCGCCAAACACTCTTTTTCAGTTGTAGTATATCGTGTTTCGGCACCTCGTAACGGTCTACTTAAGCATATTATGAGGAACTCTTTTCCGGTATGTGGTTCCTTTTGAACCAAGAACGCGCCTAGACCCGTATCACTCGCGTCAGTATATAAATAATAAGGTAGATTTGGCTGCGGTACAGCCAAAGGTTTGGCATTGACAAGAGCTTGTTTAAGATCTTGGAAAGCTTTTTCTTCCTCCTCACCCCATTTCCATTCCGTATTAACGCTACACAATTTATTCAGAGGTCCTTGGACCTTCGCGACATTTTGCAAATGCCTATGGTACCAATTTACAAGCCCGCAGAAACTGCGTACTTGCTTACGAGACGTTGGACGAGGGAAATTCGCGATAGGTGCTATTTTCTCAGGGTCAGGTCGTAGACCCTCGCTATCTACAATAAAGCCCAGAAATTTTACCTCAGATCTCGCGAATTTACATTTACTTGGATTAATTAATAATCCAGTTTCACGAAAGATTTCAAAAACAAGAGATAAAATAGCTTTATGTTCATCGTAATTCTCACTAATAATTACCCAATCGTCCAGGTACGCAAAAACTTTTCCAGTCCAAGAACTCGGCAAGTTTCTCTTGTGTACTTGCTCGATAAACCTATCGCGAAGCTTATCCATGGCCTTTTGAAACGTTGATGGTGCTCCCGCGAGACCATAAGGCATGCGAACCCATTCAAATTGCCCCCTACCCTCGACAGAGAAGGCAGTATAAGGAATGGATTCCGGTGACATTAAAACCTGATGGAACGCTTCCTTGAGATCCATGGTTGTAATATACTTCGCGTCATGTAAAGCACTTAAAATACGTAGCATATTAGGAAGAGGGTGCGCAGGTAAAATAGTATATTTGTTGATTGGTCGATAGTCGACGCAAAAACGCCAACCACCCGAGGCTTTGGTCACCATAACCGGAGAACACGACCAGAAACTATTACTAGGCCTAATATAACCTTTCTCGAGCAGTTCGTCTATTTGTTTATTTAATTCCGCCGCAATAACAGGACTACGCCGATACGGACGGATTTGAATGGGTTTAATTCCCGGTTGTAAGACGATCTTATGCCGCACGAGGTCAGTTAGACCTTGGTTCGGTAACTCCGCGAATTTAGACATTTCCGATTCTAAAAATACATCAAAGTCTTTCTGTTGATCCGAAGTCAACGTTTGACAACTAGTTTGTTTATCACGACAATTTATTAATTCGAATGGATGACTTTCGTTAGTGTCTTTAAATTGCCAAGTTTTCGTAGCGCAGTCGATAAATATCCCAAACTGAAGAGCAAAGTCCATACCTAGGACTACTGAATAACTCAGGTCCTCGAGGACACTCAAATACTGCTCTCCTGCTATTGTACCGATTTGAATGATGAATGGAGCTCCCCCAATGGTTTTACATTGGGTATGATTCGCGAGAAGAACTCTCCGACGGTTCGTATCATCCTGTTGTAATTGACCAGAGCTAAGCTCACGTATTTGGTCATACACTCGCCGATTGATGTAGGACCTCTCACTCCCCGTATCAATAATACCGTTCACTTGCACCCCGAATATCCAGATGGACACCGGTATACGAGCTGTAATTGTTGGTGGAACAGGACCAGTACCCGTATAAAATTTGGTCCGAGATGCAATACGATTGGCGATACGTGAGGGTAATGTTTTATCTCTGAATATCTCAGGAAGATACGACGCGCGCGAAGGCGAAGAACACGATGGTGGAGAGTCATGACTAACAGCTGAACCCTCAGGTTCTAATCCTGGGTTAAATTCTTCCTCCCACTCCTCTTCAATCTCCTCATCACTCTCAAGTGGCTCCAGACCACAAAGGTATGGCATACCGGGGACGTCTACGAAACTTGGTTCTTCCGACTCGTCGGAACCAATTGACACAATAAAATCGCTAGCCTCTAAAGTCTCTAAGATTTTTTGATGTATTTCATTCGGATTAATTTCTACCGAAGGAAAAGAACGATCAAGACCGGCGCAAATTTCTTCGAATAAATTATTAGATATTGGTAAATTAACCATGGGCTGTGCTTCTTCCCTCAAGCCTTCCCAGTGATTAATTTCGTCGGAATTTAAAATGGATGGATTGATTATGTCATTTTTTAAAACCGATAAATTATTAAAAACAGATAAGTCATTATTTAAAACCAATAAGTTATTATTAACAACAGATGAGTCATTATTCAATAAGTTATTAAAATTAGATGAGTCATTATTTAAAACAGATAAATTATTAAATATTGATAAACCGTTCATATTATCATATATATCGCAAAACTGCGCGAATGGATTTTCTTCATCATCCAAATTTTCTAAATTACTACCAGTACTAATTTCATCGATAGCATCATACCAAATTTCATCTTGAAAATTAATTTTATCTACAACTGGACTGCATAGGTCAGGTAAATTGACCTCAGTTTCACATTTATTATCATTATTATTTATAACGGAGCTAGTCGAATTTAACGCCTGATTTTCTAATATAAAATCACCTATTAGTTCACCACTGGTTAAAGCAATCGGACCGACAGTACTCTCTAAGACGCCGTCTAGTCTTGTTATCAAATTGTTACCAACTACCTCTTTAAATTTAAATTCTTCTACTGGACCGACAGTACTCTCTAAGACGCCGTCTGGACCAGTTATCAACTTTTTACTAATTAAATTTCCTATTTCCGGACCGACAGTACTCTCTAAGACGCCGTCTGGTTCCGAATCTCTTTTTATTAAATTAATTTGTTTAGTTGGACCGACAGTACTCTCTAAGACGCCGTCTGGACCAGTTATCAACTTTTTACTAATTAAATTTCCTATTTCCGGACCGACAGTACTCTCTAAGACGCCGTCTGGTTCCGAATCTCTTTTTATTAAATTAATTTGTTTAGTTGGACCGACAGTACTCTCTAAGACGCCGTCTGGTTCCGAACTTGAATTTATTAAATTTTTAACATTAAAATCTACAACTGGACCGACAGTACGCTCTAAGCCGCCGTCTGGTTCCGAGTCATTATTTGTTACATTAATTACTTTAATTCTTTTAAATTTATTTGGTTTTTTCAACCAGGCTTCATGTGAACTATTACGACTAGGACTCCGATTTCCCCATTTGATTTGTTTTAAAGACCTTCTACGTTTCGCGCCCTTTTTCCTCGGGGAATAGGAGGGCGAAGCTAGTTTTTTGAATGATCAGTACGACTAACATCCATAACGCTGGTCGGTTGTAGTTCGACGCAATTTGGATTGTTTACATTATTGACATTATCAAAATTATTATTAAAACGATTAGAACGGTTGTTACGATTGTTATTTCTTTTAAAATTATTTGACGTTGAATTTGGATTTCTCCTATTAAAATTATTCACACTTGGTTGCCCACGATTTAGGTTATAATTGTTACCATTATTATTAAAATTATTATTATTTGAATTAATGTTTGGCCGAACGGGAATGTTTGGCGGACGTAAATTTGAATTGGCCGTAAATCCGGACCTAAATGAATCGGCATTTAATTTAAAACAGTTTTGTCTTACGTGTCCTATTTTAAAACAATAATTACAGACATCAACCCTGTTATTTATACACTGTTCAGACAGATGACCATTTTGCCCACAGTTAAAACAAAAGTATTGGTCGAAATTACGACCAGCAGTTACTTCACTAAACGTACGCGATATGGCGTTTGAGTTGCCATTATTTTTCGCGTTGTAGGAATAACGTACTCGATTATTTGGAGATCTATTTGACGATGCATTAATTTGCGGGGTTTGGACAGTAGCTGTCGATGCACAAACAATTAGTTTGCCGTCCTCTCCCTCTCTAATTTCCTCGATGACGAGTGGTTGTTTATCATTCATCATCTCAACCAAAATAGGAGTACGCGGGAACGAATGTACTGCTGAGAATCGCGATTTTTCTTTCGTTTTAGCGTGCGACTTATCGGATGGCTCAGACGCGCGTTTATTTTCTTCTAGTAGCTTGAGTTGGCGCTTGATCAGCCTGTCCGGGAACTGGAACGGTGCCAGGAAGAAAAACGGATCCCGTATTAGGCTGAATTTGTTGGGAAAGTACCGGTGGGGGGTTTTCTATGGGTACTTCACCCATAGACGCCCGTAGATTATTATTAATATTTGTCGAATTAAAATTTAATTGTTCATTTGTATTTACGGCCTGTGGGTCGCTCGTTTGAATTGACCCAGACGAAGTTGTAACAGTAATAGGTGTAGTAACGACGGTACTGGGTAAAGTCGCGGTAGTGATTGGTATAGTGGTGGTCACTGTCGTGACCATAGACGTGGTAGTCGCTACCATATTCCCCAAGCTGCGCCTTACTGGCGGTCTAACCTGTTGTGGGGTGTCTGCAGTCACGGTCAGATTTGGTATGACGGGTAATGAACTAGGATTTGACATCGTCGAGTTCGCTGACGAAACCGTAGTGCTTGACGTTATCGTACAGGTAGTCGAGGGTGGTGAATGCACTACCCTGGTTTGATTTCTACCGTTTGAGGAACTAATTCCTTCGAAGATTATTTCTTCACTTTGCCGCCTACCCGATTGTTGGACCGAACGCTTTGAATTTTGACGCGTCAGTGGTCGAGTGTTACTCATAATATGATTATTGGGACTTAATTTTGATTTATATAAGCTGGTAAGACAAGCAGCTTACGAGCCCCAATAATACTTAAATATAAAATTTAATTACCGGTAGTAAATCCAAATAAGTTAAAATATTTCTTTTGTCACTTATTAAAATTAAAATTTATTTCTTTGTTACCGGATTAAGAATTTATTTTAATGACTAGGTGACGCCAGCTATAGCTAAGTAGTCTCTAACAATGACAGTCTTTGTAAATTAAATTTTATTTATTTGAATTTTATATAATGGTTTAAATATTAAACCACGATCTAATAAAAATTCTTTGTTCGAAAATTATTATAAAAGAAATTTTAGACAATGGCTGAAATTTAAGCCACTATTTTATTTTATTTATTAAATGTTAATATGTTCTTTCTAATGCTTAAAATTTTAAGCTTCGAATTCTATTTTAATTATTAAGATTTTATACTATGTGATTAATTTATTTGTTTGAAAGATTTTACTTAGACTTAAGTCTAGTGAGTAAATTATTTTGAAATTTGAATATAATATTATTTTTATCAAACAATTATTTTATAATGACTCATTCACTTAATGAATTTTACTTAAAACTTATTTTAATAATTCAAACAATGGTTTATTTTAAACCAAAGTAATTAAAATTATTTGTCTTTGTTTTATTAAAATTTTACTTGTGATTTTACTAATGAATTTTCTTTTACAATTTTACTTCAATTAATTTTATTATAACAAAATTTTACTGTCACTGTTAGTCTTGAAAGTGTATAAATTTTATTTACTAATTTATTTTATTTTACTTAGTTTATTTTAGTTTCTTTTCCAGAGAAAGTTTACAAAGAAACAACCAGTGATTTTATTGTGTTTATTTCTCTCAGCTTAGTGTCGTACCTATTGTATATACTACGAGTAACGCGTACGACCAACGCGTAAGACGATGACCTTGTCTTGGTCTTCACGAGACCACCGGAATTTATCGATTTTTTTCACTACCACGATTTCAATTTTAATTTTATTTTTTTCACTCGATATTTTATATTTTAAAATTTTAGTATTTTTTTTTTTTTACTCGCTATTTAGCCAGTTAATATTTAAACAAATTATTGTAATTTTTTATAAATTTAATTTAAATAATTTTGGGCAACCAATATATATATATATATATATATAATTTAGCACAGTACCAATCCAATTTACGATTTTATAATACCAGTATTTCTCTCTTCAACGGTAAAATATTTAATTAATTTAATTTTTCAAAATTTTCCAAATTTAATTTTACTTTATCACCAGGTCTAGAATTTTCCAAAACGAGAAAACCGAGTTGGGCGCCAAATATAACGGTGGGCCCTGGCTACTTCGTGTCCAGTAGCCACGAACCACAGTTAAATAATTTCCCGACTAAATAATTAATTATTAATAATAAATATAAATTTTAATTACGATGTTGCTGGTTCTGAACGCGGGAAATAAATCTCAGAGGTGGGTCGACTCGCTTTGACCGGACACGCGGCTGAAATTAACTTATTCTAAAGAACGCTGGTGATAAAAGAAATTTATTTAAGGCGTAATTTAATTATCATGTACAACTAATTTTATTTAACCAAAGCCCAAATATGTACAGAATTTTCCCCTTTTCTTATAATCAATAAATGTCCAGCGACAGCAAATAAATATATTTATCCGTAGTTATTTAATAGACACGGGGTAATAAATTAAATAATTATTCAAGTAGAATATTACGTTGAAGAGAGAGAGTGTATGGTTTATATATATAGAATTTTAATTGTAAATCTTATCTGGATTTATATATCGACAACGTACAGGCGGGATCGGACGACGCTGCATCGTGGACCTCCTCTCTGAATCTTGACTGTTGTATTGGACTTGATGTTGGGTGCACTCACAATCACTTAACTAATAGTTTAATTAAATTTGGTTTTATAAACCAGTTAAATAAAATAAGACAAATTTAAGATTTATAATTTCCACAAAGTAAATTGGGCGAATACAATAACGAGGCTGTCGTTGTTAGAGCTTCGACTTCAATGTCGATCCCGATTTGACTCTCTCAGGTCCCAACCTATGATGACCCCTACTTAATTATGCGCAAAGGACCGATTCACGGTCACCTGCTGCGCGAGATCATCCCCTGTGGTCTAGCTCCTAACTCAGCCAAACTCAGCAATCAGATTGTAACGAGAGAGAGAGAGAAAGACCAAAAGCAACAAAGACAGCGAGAGAGCCGCAGTCTCACGTCGTATACCAACGCTACCCGGTTACAAAGCTTTTAGATACTTTTCACGAAAATTGTCTATGACTTTCAGTTTAAAAATTATTTGAACTTTAACAGTAAAAAACTGGTTTTTTCGAAGAATCGTGAAAATTTCTAATAGCCATAACTTCTTAACTAATCGACCGATTTAGCCCATCTTCGAACTTCATCAAGACAATCGCTCATAGAATAAATATGGGAACTTTCATTAAGGTCCGATAAGAATTGTAGGCACTATCATGATGACAAAGCTGGTTATATTATATATATATATATATATATATATATATATATATATATATATATATATGTAATAGAACCAAGTTTTGAGAACACGATTGCGCCTACAATTCTTAGCGGATCCTAATGAAATTTTTCACATTTATTTTATGGGCGAATATCACGGATAAGTTTGAAGATGGGATAAATTGTTCGATTAGTTTAAAAGTTATGGCTGTTTGAAATTTCCATGATTTTTCGAAAATATCAGTTTTTATCCACTTTCAAGTTCATAAAATTTTAAAACTAATACCCATAGACAATTTCCGTAAAAAAGTATCTGAAAGCTTGTCTAATAAGCTTTAATTTATGGCCTTTAACTTTATGTTTTGGCCATTTCTTCCAATAATTTGATTGTCTTGAAAATTTTAATTAAATAAAAAAATGTTAAAAATATGGTTTTCATCCCACATAACTTATACATGTCCCATTATAATTTAGTTTCGTCAGTTGTATTTTATTGTGCACAAAATAACCTGTAAATAATACAGTTATTGTATATTTTAAAAATATTTTTTTTATTATTTGTAATGTATCAAACGTACCTCTAATCCCGATGATTATCACTGCTCTTATCATTACGATAGCACCTACAGTTCTTTTCGGAGCTTAATGAAATTTTCTACAATTATTCTATAGTTTTTAAATTATGGTTGTTTGAGAAAATCAATTGTTATTCACTATTTAAGTTCATATAACATTAAAACTAAAACTGATAAACGATTCCAGTAAAAATTATCTTAAAGCTTGTTTGATATGCTTCAATTTATGACCTTTAGCTTTATGTTTTGACCATTTCTTTTAATAATTTAATATCCTTGAAAATTCTAATGAAATCAAAAAATGTTGAAAATATGGTTTTCATTTCACATAACTTATACATGTCTCATTATAATTTAGTTTCGTCAGTTGTATTTTATTGTGCATAAAATAACCTGTAAATTTCACAACTATTATGTATTTAAAAAGTATTTATTTTATTACTTTTAATGGTTCGTACGTACCTGTACGTCGGATAATTATATCTGATCTTGTCATCGTAATAGTAATTACAATTATAATCTCATACTAATTAAATTTTCTATACTTTGTTTATGTGAAAGTTAGTTTGGTACATTACCTATATAATGTTTAGTCAAATCAACTATCTGAAGTTCTCTATAAAAAATTAGTCGTTCTCTTTTTTTACTCTCACTCTTCGAAAACGAGCCTAATTTTATATCATTACTATACACTAATGTATATCACACGATATATATGCATGTATGAAATTTTTTGAACATTTTTTAAATAATGGGGATTTAAGTTTGATTGATAGTTGACAAAATAAAAATTCAATATCAAAATAAAAATATTTTATAAATTTTTTCTATTATAGATTCTCCTTATACTAAATTGGCCCGTGTCAGCCAAGTACAATCTATCATCACTAAGTGATTGATAATTTGGGAGGAAAAAAAAAATGAGAATTTAATAAGATAAACTTATCCTGTAACCGTCATACACGACCTGAAATATTTCCACAAAATAAAACAATACTCTAATGAATACTTCAATTAATTCGAGAAATTCATTGATATTGAAAAATGTAAACAAATATCTTTATTTTACCAGGACCCAAAATACATTTTTTCTTTTAAATATACTCATGCCAGAAATTAAAGAAACCAAAAAATTCTTAAAATTTTTTAATCATTTTTGCAAAGCTGTAACTCCGTGAAAAATGATCGTATTAAAATTGAAAAAATAACATTTTGTAGCTTAAAATCTCTTATTTTGGTGCATTTTTATAAATAATTTTTTAGAGCTATAGCTATTGCGCAAACATAAGAAATATCGCGAAACAAAAGTTTTTAAAATTTTTTTTTCCAAAGAGTCTATGGGCCGTGGAAAAATATTTCCAGATAAAACAATGCATGAGCCAGTTAGCGAATTTATTTTGCTGCAATCTGTATTTTTTTAAGAGATTCGTACAACAACTTGTCGCTAAGATATCAGCCGTCAAACGAAAAATGATCCTTTTTGTTTTGACAGTCAATATTTCAGGTACTAATGATCGCACAGTAAATTGAAGATTGGCGTTAAAAACTAGAATAAATTTCTTACAAGAGCCTTTCATCATTTTTTTAAAAAAAATTTTTTTATTTATTTTTAACACTCATTAGAAGTAAATACAAAAAAACATACCTTTTTTGAGTTTTTCCGTAAATCAAACGTTATTTTGTAAATATCAATGAAAAGACTAATGTTTCTAATTTCTTTTTTTAGCTTGATGTTCCCCCAATAACCCTGTAAATTTTTCAATTGATGTATCGAACCGTTTTTTTCGGGGTGATTAATTAAAGTTTTGCAAAAGAATTGAAGGAACGAGTTTTGTTTCTTAAAAAAAGTAATCATCATCAAAATAAAAAAATTATTTGTTTTGGACTTTTCTTATATTTTTACGTCGGTTACTCAGTAAATGTGAAGAAAAGAGAAAAAAAAATCTGTGTATCGGTAAACCCTGCAGACCAGCCCCAAAACTTCCCACTGTTTTTGAGCTCCTTGAGCTCGAAAACATAATTACTTGAAAATTTTTCGGCTCTTCGAACTCAAAAAACTATTAGACCGTCAAAAACATGCATTTCTCGCGTGGCTCTGATGAAATCTTTATTTTTGAAAATTGGACCGAAACCAATAATTTTCTTTTTTTTTTAATTATCAATTTTCATAGCGGTAAGTTAAAAAACAACGATTAAATCCTATTTTTTTAAATCAATTTCGTACCTTAGAAAAAAAACTCATATCAATATTTATTTTAAACTAAAAATTGAAATTTTAAAGAAAATTTCAATCTCGGACAACTCTCAAAAACCGACCAAAATTACACAACTGTATGACCTATTTTTTTGTAGGTTTATTTTCAATTTACATTTGAAAGAACAAAATTTTCTGAATAAAAATACACTTATTCATCTTAAAAAAAAAAGAAAAAAATCGAAGAACCGTTAACCGTACAAACCAACTTCCAAATTTCATACGGTTTTGGAGCTCGAAAAGATGTTTTTGAATACATATTAAAAAACAAAAAAAAATTTTAATACCCGTTTTAAATTAAATAGTACACTTGGTGTTGAACTCGTTTAAGAAGTAAAGAAAAAATATCTTTGAATAATTAAAGAAACAAAAATTAAAATTAAAAGAATTAGAAATATTATTAACTTCAATTATTATTTACCGTAAGATAAAAATTTGAAATTCAATCAAATTTAAGAAGTTAACAAAACATTTGAGTGAAACATGTACGAAAATTCGATTAAAATATTACAATATTTGTAAATATTTACTTAAAATTTAAAATAAAAATGGTTGATAAAATAAATGTTGTATCATTTTTTTTATTTTAATAAACAATCGTTTTTTTATGGATTTCATAATTTTTTACCTTTTTAAATAAATATGAAAATTTTAATTGCCCCATTGGTGTTTACAAAATTTTCAAATGCCATTAAAGTAATCTAAGAGGTAAAACTACAATTAATAGATTGATATATGTATATTGCTTAAAACATTATTTCCAATAATTTTGCTCGTTGCATTAAATATCACGTTATAACTATCACCAAATTGTTTATTTTTGAGAAATGCATAATATTAGTCACAAACTTAATGTATATATTAAAGTAAAATATATTTACGACTGTATAAATAATACAATTATTTAGTTATAATTTATATGTACATATTTTACGATTTAAAGAAATTTATATGTCAATAAAGATTTCATTTTTTATTCCAAAGACGTTAAAATACATAATTTATCGATAATGTTATTTTTTACCAACATTGAAGTTATTTACTTTGATTATAATTTCCACTATAAATACTACTACATTAAGTATCAATTGATACTTCTTTTGAATAAATTAAAAAAAAAAATAATAATAATACTATTATTAGTTATTTAAACAGTTATGTTCACTTTTATGGCATATAAACAATTTATATATATAATGTTTTATTTATTAGGATAACTACAAAATGTATGTATCAATTAAAATTACTCGTCAATACAACTACAACAAAAAATTAACTCGTAACAAATTTCTCATTAACTGCTTTTGACATTGTTTATTTATAATACATTTTTTATTGTATTAGTTTAGAAGTTATTCGTCATTTTTTTAATAAAAAACTTTTCACTTTAACAACTACAAAATAATTATGTTATTGTTATTTCATTCTTTAATATTATTGAAATTACTCAATTAAATTATATTATAAATGAATAGCAATTGAATTAAACATTCAGTAAATATTTTTTTTCTTTGTTTACCACTATGTTACATCCTGGTCGATGTTTTGGCGCTGGCGTGGTTGAGCGGTCGATTTGAATTGGACGTAATGAGAACTTACATATAATTATAAATAATTATTTAATAGGGGTTGAACAGCCACCATTCGGTGGTTGAAATAAACTGGTTATTATTTTATATCTCAATCCGATTTATTCAATTGTAAAAGAATAGTTTCAATAATGTGAAAATATACAATTGAATCAATTTATAAATTGTTAAAGTTCGTCTAACAATAACTTCGAAAGGGTGAGAAAGAAGTTGAGTGTTTAGTATCGAGTCTGACTGCTCTCTATGATTCTATATTTCAGACTGACTTCTCTTGATCGAGAAAAACTAGAGTAAGTCTCTTATCAATACGAGGCGCTTGGGCATCAGGCCCGCGCGTCGTTCGATATAGAGGGGTGGATCGTGATAAGCAATATTCTCCAATGATCCATTCTCCGTTCTCACGCTTTCTCCGTTTTTGTTTTTAACAAATGAGTCACTTATCTATGAACAAAAGTTATCTTAGAACAAAATAGATGTTTGTGCAGCTGCACGTCTCGAGGATTTACTCGAGGCGTCAGCGTTTATTTGTATTTGATAAAATATAGAAAAATAACTTTATCAATTATTACTCATATCCTTAACGTTCGAATATATCAAATAATATTATTCTATTATTATATTATATTATTTTATATAATCAATTAAATACTATGGAAATTACTTGGTTATCGATATTCGATATAATTAGTTAGATTTCAGGTCGGTAATTAGAGAAGTAAATGCCCACGTCATCTGACGTATAGGCTGGGACGTAACACGCCCCCACCCGTTAGACGAGCGCCCTCGCTCGTTCGGGCCTTATCCGTGAAAGGTACTAAGTATTAAAAAAAAATTATTTTACCGACGTGAAATCTGTACACGTTTAATTTTTTTTAATGTGATATTTTTTTGTTCATTTTCTATTTTTTTTCTTAAATCATTAGAGGATTATGTTTACATATCAATTTATCCATGCAATACTATATAATATGAATGTCTTATTCACTATAATGGTTACATAGGCAAAAAAAAATTTTATTTCGTTTATTCCTTAAAATTATTATTATATATAAAAAAAAAATTTATGTTATAAATTTTTTCCTTTATTTATTTATTTATTTTTTTTTTAGCATCGCAATTTTTTATTTACAAAAAATTTATAATATTAATAATAACAATTTTTTTTTTTTTTATAAATATTAAATAAAAACTAAAAGCTGCATTAATATTATAAAAAAAATATATATAGGTATAAAAATTTACATGATTAAATTGATTTTGAATGTGAGAATGAAAAATTTTAGATATCAACTTGCGAAGACCGAGAGACGGAAAAATATCGAAATTAAATTTTCATTACAACAGATAAAAAATTTTATCTATACAATTATTATCTGAATCGTATTATTTACGTACACTTAATTTTATAATTGAAAGTTTATTTATTTTTAATATATATTTATATTTATATAAATTCATGAGGATAAAAATCATCTTGATATTTTTTTTTTACGTATAAAATTTTTCATTATAGCCAATAGTATTTATTTACCTTTTATATTAACACAACATTTTTGTCATTTTTACGAGAATATGAAAAAAACAAACCAAATATATTTATATATTAGTGTACTAAATAGTTGATAATTATTAATGTCTACTATTCAATAGAATGGAATGTTTTTAATTGGATTTTTTTGTTGTAGATGGAAAAAAAAATGGCACGTTCTATACTACAAATGTTAATTAGGCAACTTTACATAAATATATGTATATCTATTTAGAATGGGTTTAGTCATTTGATAATAGTATTAAATATTATTGTTAATTATAAATAATAAATTTTTATCAACTATAATTATTATTATTATAATTATATAATAAATAAATTATGAAATTTAAAAATGGCCTTTAATGAAACGTAATCTCAAGTATATTCAAATTGTCATAAAGGAAGATATCGATTACTTAGATTTTTTTGTTTTAGGCGAAAAAGTTTCGCTTTGGTGGTGTAGGTGTCCTTGTCTTAGTTGTGGTTTGGCCGTCTTCCGAATCATCGTCTTTGTCTGTCTTATTAGCAGGTATGGATGCGTCTGTGATGGTGATGCTTTCGCCATCTTTCATTTTATCGCCGTCTTTGTCTGTCTCAGTAACGGGTATGGGTGTCTTGGATGGGGAGGCTAATTGTCTGTCCTTGTCTTTGTTGTCGGGTATTATTGTAATGAGTTCAGGAGTCTCCGATTTACTTCGTTTTCTTTGTGTTTGTCCGTTTTTGATGTGAAGTAAATAATTTGTTAATGCGTTCTAGATCGCTCCGAATAATACCGGACTCCAGCCGAATACTTTATGGAGTGCGAGCGCATGTATAAGCGTGTCTGCTGCAAATTTAATTGCTTTTCCTATTATTAATATCCCTAAAAGCGATGCACTGTATGTTCCTATACTACTAATTATGCTGTGGAATTTATTCCACCATTTTTCCAGGGTGCGTTTCATTGCCTCTTCATCAATGAGTCTATTTATCGTAATTCCCTGATTTATTATATCCTGACCTGTCGCGCCTCTAGCTATAGTATTTAAAACTGCACTTTTCTCTACGGGAAACATCATTGACTCTCGTAACCTTTCTAAATCACTATTGGAATAAATTCCGCTTGATGCTAAATGAGATGGAGAGGTGTAACTCCAGGACATTTGGGTTTTGGGAGCTATTGCTTGAGGAGAAATGGCTGGTGCTAATTGGGGTAAAATTTGATACCATGCACTATTTATGTTATACATTGCAGGTGCGAAGGAGCTGCAATCTAACTGATTTCCGGTTTTGACAAGTAGATGAGTCCGCGGGAGCATAAAGAATTTTTCGTCTCCTCGAGTTACCGGTAGTTCCTGGTAACACTCGTCCGTCTTGCGTGTTTGTACCTCAACAGGTACACATTTTATTAATCTAATAACTTCATCTGCTGTATTTGCCATGTAGCCAGGTTCTTTCATAAAGTGGAATGCAAATTCTGCTGGTGCTAAAGCTGCTAACGCTAAAGAATTATGTAAAATTAATTTTTCTAGCTCGCATTGTTGTCTAATGACGTCATTGTACATAGTTACTATTTCTTTTCTTAAATGTTTTTCCAGGTATACGACCTTTGAGTTTACATAGGCGAAAATGTCCATGTCCGTAGGTGTAAGTGTTGTCTTTTCAATAAAGAAATTACTGTCTGGGCTGTCAACGATAAAAAGTTTGGGGTGTTCGGTCTTAATTAATTTATGTCCACATGATGGGATAAAGCCTCTTACTGAGAGTGCAAATGTTATTTGGTTTGTGGTTACCGTATAAATTTTTTCACTGTAATTTTTAATAGAATTATCTTTAATTTTTAAGGCATTGCCTTCATATATAACTCTAAATCGGTCGAGTTCGCATGTATCTCTTTTTATTATTTCCCAATATGTATTTCCTCCCTCGATATCCATACAATTTTCTGTACTATACGCGCATCTGATACCTGACCGAAGGGTTATCTCATTTTTCATAAAATTTACTGGGGCTAAATAATCTTGTACTGTTATAAAAACCTGTCCTTGAACCACTACGTCCTCCCATGTTCCGTAGTGATCAGAAAATTGACCTCTTACACAATTTCCCTTGTTGTCTGCGCTACCTGTTAGTGTAATTGCTCTAGTAATTGTACTATTGGCGGGGATATCTGTGATTAGTGTGTTGTACATATGATGTGTTCTTGTTTTGTATATATCCTCGCAAAACGCTCTAGATGTCTCTTCTATATATTGCATGTGGCCATTGCTTACCGTCGAGATATGACTCGAGCGTCCACAGTAATATATAGATCTTTGTATTTCTACTTTACATTGTATGACCCTAATGTGTGAGTGTTCTACTGTTTGTATTAGTTGTATTTTTGTTTTTGTTGCTATTGGTTTGGTGATTGGAATATCACATTTTTGAATATCTACCAATGAAAGGGTTGTCATATTAGCTGCCGGAGCTCCACAGTCGTACGCGATGAAGCCGTTACTCTGATTTATGGTTGAGGTCATTATCCCCATGAAGAAAATATATATCATATTGCTCGACATCTTTACCTGAAAAATTTATTTGAGTAAGACCTTTTTTGTCTGTGGTGCGATAAACAGAGAAGGAGAAAAAGCGAGAGGGAGAAGAACTTAGACTACTTATAAGCTATTTTAGCTCTGTCACAATGGATGAGTTTTCTTTTTCCAGGTTTATATTCGATTTCTATATCATTTTTATCTGGGAAGATTTCGGTAATTTTATAAGGACCTAAATAATTATCATCAAATTTACCATCTCGCTGATTCTTTACTAAAAATATATTTTGGCCTATTTTAAACTTAACAGGATTAATTTTTTTATCGTATCGTACTTTAGATTTTAATTTTGAATTTTCTAAATTTTCTCTTGCTTCTTTTCTTGATTCTAACAATCGAATTGCGAGTTCTTTAACGTAATCTGCGTATGTAGGAATATCATCTAAGTATGGAAATTCTGATGGTAATCGCGCTTCTTTACCAAAAACTAATCTATATGGGGTGAACTTTGTACCTTCGTGTACACTCGTATTATAAGCAAAAGTTGCATGAGGCAACCACTTATCCCAATCGTTTTTATTTGTAAAATGTTTGATATAATCTGTTAAGACTTGATGACTTCTTTCTAATGAACCGTTAGATTGCGGGTGAAAAGCTGTCGTTTTTATTTGTTTCATTTTGAAAATTTTAGCTACACAACCCATAACTTTACCTATAAATGCTTGACCTTGGTCTGTTAAGATTACTTTTGGGCAACCGTGTTTTAATATAAAATTCTCAACTAATGCTATAGCAATGTCTTTGGCTGTCATAGATACTAGCGGTATTGCAAAACAATATTTTGAAAGGTCGTCTTGCATCGTTAAAATATATGAATATCCGTTAGCTGAAGTTTTATTCGGTACTACTATATCTAATGCTAATTTATCCCATACATCTGCGGATGTGTCTGAAATGACCATCGGCTGTTTTGTTTTTATCCTAACTAATTTCTTTTTCTGACAACTAATACATTTTCTAACAAAATCTTCGACATGTTTTTTAATATTATCCCAAAAATATCTTTGTCTAATTCTGTTGTAAGTTTTAGTTACACCTTTATGACCTGCCATTGGGGTCTCATGATTTTCGGCTATTATCTTTTGTCTCTCTTCCACTGGAGGTATTATTATCAGATCTCTACAAATGATTATTTTAATATCGGTTCCTTTAAATGTTTTAGCTATAATATTTTTAATTTTTGACCATACGGTTCTGGATAAATTACTTCGACCTTGAGAAATACTGATTGATTTTAATTTTGTTTTTTCCATATATAATTTTAAATTTTTAAAAGCTTTACAATAATCTTTTTCAGTTGGTGTATCTCGACTATCGCTTTGAGTTACTAACGCGAGTACTTTCTTTTTAGATGTTCCCATTTTGATTACTTGACCTGTTTTATAATTAGTTAAAGGGCTTAATTTTAAATATCCTGACACTAAAAACTGTTTCCCGATTTCGCTTGGTACGGTACCATCGGCGTTAATGAAACATAAATAACAATTTTTCTGCATTTCTAAATTATCTCTTGTCTCTATTATATTATCATTACTAAAATCGTTCGACATTACTGAAACTACGGATGAATCATCGTCCGAATCTATTTGTTCATTATCTGGATTATTATTTTCTACGATAATTACATTGTCTATTTGTTCTTGATTACTATCTGAATTTAATTCTGTTAAATTCTGTTGAGAATTTGTTATATTATTAGATGAATTTATTTGTTCGATTTGATCAAAGTTTCCGTCATTAAATGAATTTATTTGTTCTCGTTATTTATTATTTTTATTATTTTTAGGTTTTTTTGTTTTTATCTTAAAGTTTTCTGAAAGTTTTTGTATCTTGTATGGAATGTGTTTTTGTGTATGTGTATGTTTATCATTGTCCGTGCAACACGAACACGTTTTGGGCTTACGCTGTCTTTTTGACCTGCGTAGCTGCGGTTCGCTATTAGGGGAATTATTTTTCGTTTGACGATTTGTTACTACACGATGTTTTTCTATGGCTTTACTAGGACTTTGTTGTCGTGGTTCGTCGTTATTTGTTTTAGGATTATTTTTTATTTTTACATTTTCTACATTAGTTTTATTCCTATCAGTGTTTACAATAGTCGGCGGTATTACGTTATCATCGGACGACGTCTGTATGTCCATCGGTCGTGCGAGTGAGTCATTAAAAGTAGTTTTATCAATTTCCATATTAACATGAATATTGGATTCGTTATAAGGATCGGCATGAACTAAAGCTTCTACATTTAAAATTTTTGGGTGGTCACCACCTTCTTCTGATGACCATGAAATCGCGCCTCCCATATTTTTAGAATTATTAATTTTTCTTATAGGACTCCGTATGGGAGTCGGGCATAATTTAATTGGACTTTTTGTGACATTTCGTGTAGGTGTTCTTGGAATAATAGGAATAGTTTCTATTGGCGATTCAGTGTCAATGTCGTTTGTGTTACTGGAATATATTTTTGATTTTATTATTTCTGTCTCGTCTGTATTTGATTCGTCATCTGAGGTGTCTAGAGTAATAATTTTTTTTGTCTTGTAATTAGTTTTATCTATTTTTCTGCGTGTACGAACTGCTGGAGAAGGTGTGAATTGTGCTATTCTATGTGATCTTTTAATTTGAGAAAGTATTGATTTATTTTTGTTGATTTCTGTATTTTCAATATTAGTCTGTAGTTTTAAATTTGAGGTTGAAGATGTAATTGGCGTCTGTACGTCTGTTAATAATGGTAATGAAGGATCAGTGATTTTAAAACTTTCAGGTATATAGGAATGTGAGGATTGAGATGACGCTGATAAATTATGAAATTTCTTATGTTTTGGAGAGTTTATAGAATTATTAGATATATAAGACAAACCGAAATCTGTCATATCAGATCCGTCACTTAAATACGAAGGGTTATTTTTAATGAGTTTTTTAACTTCCCGCTAAAAAAATCGACGATTTTCAAAAATTTCGGGAAGTTATTGTTTTCACCCCGATTTTCGAAAATCGAGTTTTCATCAGATGTCGACGTTTTGAGGTCCTAGGAAGCTATTCTGACTATTTTCAGAATGATGTCCGAGTGTGTGTATGTGTGTGTGTGTGTGTGTGTGTGTGTGTGTCTGTGTGTGTGTGTGTGTGTGTGTATGTGTGTAAACTCTTTGTAACTTTTGAACTAATGAATCGATTTAGATGGTTGAGGTGGCAATCGAAAGAGCTTGTTGGCCTTCAACTTTCCTGAAAATTTCAGATTATTTGATCGAATTGACTCGAAAATATTGGCGAATTACGAAAAAAAAAAATTTTTTTTTTAGTTTTTTATTGATTTCTCAAAAACGATATATACGATCAACTTCAAAATCTAATCAGCTCTAGAACTCAATAAAACGCGCCGATTGCAACGTCAACTATCAAAATCGATTGATTAATTCAAAAGATATCGGCGTTGAAAAGTTAAAAAAATAACATTTTATGTTATTTTTTCCGGATGAATCATAATATAACGTACTAAAATGTGCCTGATATCATACCAACACATCTTTTTGATGGTTTCTTTCGATCATATAATGTCATCGAACTTGGTTTTTAGTTTAAATCATATTATCAACAAAAAAATCGATAAAACGTAGTTTTTAATATTTTTATCGGATATTTCATATTTTATTGTTTCTGATATGAGTCAAAATTTATTTAAATCTTGATTTTGATCCCCGACATTGATTTCTGCCTCAATACACTTATTTTACTGAACAAAGTCAGGAACTAAATTTTAAAAACCGCTTCATTGATGATATTCGATTCTTAAATTTTCAAACTTCAGCATAACAGGTAACTTGTTAGAGCTTGAAAAGATCATAAAAAAACAATTGCATGTGATAGCATTTTCGAGCTCGAAGAGCTCGAAAATATATCTACACTAATGTTTTCGAGCTCTTTGAGGTCGAAAACAGCGGGAAGTTTTGGGGCTGGTCCGCAGGGTCAACCGACGCCCAGATTTTTTTCATTGTGGAACCATATTTTTAAAGTCGAAATTAAAAATATTGTGAAATTGCCAATAAACTATTTGAAGTCGAACTTTCACATTAAGAACACTCAATCCCAAAATCGAATCAGCACAAGAATTCAATAAAACGCGTTGATTTCCGCCTCAACCATCTCAATCGGTTTATTCGTTTAAGAGAAATTGATCAAGAAAAAAATGGTGAAAAACGGTTTTCTTCATTTATCTTCGAAGCGACTCATCCGATCAATTTCAAAATTTGATCAGCTCTAGAACTTAATAAAACGCGTCGATTGCTGCCTCAACTACCTCAATCGGTTAATTTGTTCATAAGATATCGTGGGAGAAAGAAATGCCAAAAAAACGGTTTTTTCGAAAACATTGGCATACAACAGTATTTTCGAGCTCGAAGAGCTCGAAAATATATCTACACTAATGTTTTCGAGCTCTTTGAGGTCGAAAACGGCGGGAAGTTTTGGGGCTGGCCCGCAGGGTCAACCGACAGACCGATTTTTTCTTAGAGCTACAGCATCATAAATTTCTCCTGATGATGATGATCCGTCAGAATAATCAGGAAGTACAATAGACTTATTCGATTCAAAATTTTCGAAGGGTTTTCCTTCATAACCTTTTAAATTATCATTAGTTTTTACTTTGTTAGTTTCTTTTTTATTTTGATTTTCACTATCAAGCTCGGAATTTTTATTCGAAGGGTTTCGAGTATTATAATTTTTCAAGTTTTTATTTACTTTATCATTTTTATCTTTTTTATTATTTATTTTTGATTCGGTTTCTGAAATTTTTTTATATGGATTATACTGCCTAACGTTAGATTTTTTTTTCTTTAAATTTTTATTTTCACCGATATATCCGTTTTCTTCATTTTTGTCAACTAATCGCCGATCGATAGGGTAGCTAATCCTATTGCCGTCGCTAGTATTTTTGACTGTTGGGTCCGTAGTTAATTTATCGATAGGCCCAACCATTTGAGTTCTTGACTCATTTACTTTACTTTTTTCGACCGAATTTTCGTTATCGACCGCTCGAGTCGTTGGCTCGAGAATTTGAATTACCGAATTTATTTTATTACTTGAATAACTTTCCTCTGAACTTACATTTCCTTTCTTATTTTTGCTTAAATTTACAAGCAATTTATTTATATTAATATTCCGCGTTTTCAATTTTTCATCTGAGTTGCTTGGCTCTGTATTAGTATGTTTTTTTTGTTTTTTTATTATGACTCTTCCGGAGTCAGATGGATCCGAAGATCGCAATCTAGCGATTCCAGGTTTACCGGGTCGCCATTTAATTTTAATTGGATAAACTTCGCGGTTTTTAATTATTGGGTTACGCGATAAAGCGTTCGCGTTTGTGTTTATTTTTCCCGCATATAACACGGTATGTTCGAACTCGTTGAGCCGTTCTCTCCATCTCATTACACGCGATGTTGGGTCATTCATATTATTTACCCACACCAGCGGTCTGTGATCGGTGACAAGAGTAAACTCTCTGCCATAGAGATACGGTCTAAATGTTTTCATACCGAATAAAGCTGCGACCATTTCTTTTTCAGTGGTCGAGTAATTTTTTTCGTGTTTATTAAGTACACGAGAGGCTGCTGCAACAATTGTATCTTCGCCAATTTTGCCTTATGAGAGGATTGCTCCAACTGCATAGTTAGATGCATCGGTCGTTAAAATAAACGGTTTCGAAAAATCGGGGTATTGCAATATCGGAGCTGTACATAGTTTGTCCCGCAAGGTTTCAAAAGCTACCTGATGTTCAGGCGTCCATGTAAATCTTGCGTTTTTACTTGTAAGATCAGATAGGCACTTAGCGATTTTTGCGAAATCTCTAATAAATCGCCGATAATAACCAGCAAGTCCAAGAAATTCGCTCACTTGTGTTGTATTTACAGGCGTTTTGAAACATTTGATCGCTTTGATTTTATCGGGATCAGGCTTGACACCGTCGGCAGATATAAGATGGCCTAAATAAATTACTTCTTTTTTTAAGAATTCACATTTATCGGCTTGTAGAGTTAATTTTGCGCTACGTAAATATTCGGCTAATTTTTCGAACTTAGTATTATGTTCTTCTAGAGAACGTGCGTAAATGACTATATCGTCTAAGTAAACAAAGAGATCAGCTCCTTGTAACCCGCGTAACACTAAATCCATTAACCTTTGGAACGTTGCCGGAGCATTTTTAAGTCCAAATAGCATTCTATTAAACTGGTAGTGACCATGAGGAGTTGTAAATGCTGTTTTATGTTTATCCTTTGGATGCATTTTAATTTGGTGGAATCCAGATTTTAAATCGAAAATTGAAAAATAAATTGCGCCACCCAGTTGATCAAGAATGTCATTTATCAACGGTAGTGGGTGTGCGTCTTTAATAGTTTTTTCGTTTAATTTACGATAATCAATTACTAAACGCCATCGTTTATTGCCTTTTGAATCAGCCTTTTTAGGTACTATCCATAGAGGGGAATTATAGGGGGAGGTCGAAGGTTCTATTATGTCCATCAGCATTAATTCTGTAATTTGTTTTTGAATTTCGTCTTTTTGTGCAGGTGGATGTCTGTATTGTCGAGTATTTACGGGAACGTCATCGGTAGTGGGTATAGTATGAGTCGCAGTATCTGTAGCACGCAGTGGTTCTCCCGGAATGTGAAATAGGTCAACGTATTTCTCTACTAGAGAAACTATTGCTTTACGCTCTTCCTTATTCAGATGCTTTAAACGCAAGAGTTTGAGCACTTCTTCAGTACGATTTTCCCGCGTCCGAGTATTATTATCGTATCTATCCGTGTCGTCTTGCGTCAAGCTAGTATCCTCATCTTCACTTGTCCCGAAAGAGTACAGAGGAATTACGGGTACTTTCACTTTAACATCCTTGTCAAGAGTATTTATTGCGTACAAATAAGCGATACCATTATTATTTTTAACTAAAGCTTCACCCGCGTAAATACCGTTTTCAAATTCAATACGAGGTGTATAACCCTCTTCAAGTTTGCTATCGACTCGAGCAAACATTGCTGTTTTAGTTCGAGCTTTCAAAACGAAATATTCTCCCTCGATAAATGATAATTCTAAATTATTTAAATGTTTAAAAATTATAGTATTTTCTACTAAATTAATCATTCCTCCTGTTCGCGTAAAAATTCCATACCGAGTATTCCACTATAATCCAAAGGAAATTCATCTGGGATAACATGAAAGTATGTAGTTTCATTAAAAATTTGTATCTGAGTTCTACCCAAAGTTATAGCTTCAGATACGCCATTTAGTTTATAACAATAAGAATCATCAATTAGATTTTTATATTTTACATCGCCGTATTTTATTAAATTTAAACTACATCCCGTATCAATTAATATTTTTCCGTAACTCGATATTATATCTTTAGATTTAAGCATGATAGACGTAGGTTTGTAGTCTATTGACATAGCACTTACGACATAAGTTCGCGTTGGTATTCTTAATTTTTGTTCGAAATTTGGCGCTGAGTTGTTACGTTTCCCATCGGAGCGCCGTCTCGAGGGAACGCTTGGTCGTTTCCCGTACTTGTACTCGGTTTTGAATTTAATGCATCGCGTTTTCCTTCTTTATAAATTTTTTTCCAACAATTATTCATTAAATGACCATTCATTTTACAGTAATCACATTGAATAATATTTTTGTTTATAACTCGATTAGATTCAATGCTTTTTCTTTGGATTAAATTTCTACATTCTTCGATACTATGATTATTTCTTTTGCAAAAGTTACAAAATTTAGTATTTTGATTAAAATTTCTTTGATTTTGATGTCTATTTGGTCCCGATTTTTGTGCGTAGTTTTGATTATTTTTTTGATATTGATTTAGATTTTTATGATAATTATTTGTATTACGAATGTTGTGGGTAGAGTCAGTATCATTTTGAAAATTTTGTTTAGTGTCTGAAGTAAAAACGTGGTGGTAATCTGTACTTTTTGTTCGAGAATCATATACATTGAAAAAATTATTAACATTTCTCATTTGTTGTAGCTGTTTTTCGACTTTTTCGGCTGATTTTGTCGCGGAGTCGAGGTCCGAATATTTATCTTCTTGTAAAAATATAGCAAATTTCGAATGTAAACCTGATATAAATGAACGAATAGCAGTTTCTTTAGCTAGCGTAGCTTTTTCTGTCTTATTTTCCCCGTCGGTATATTCAATTTCTGACAATGTATTTCGCAAATGTTGGCTTATTCTATAGTTAAAATCCCTAACGCGTTCGTGTGGGCGTTGTTGAAAGTTATCAAATTCTCTCATCCATAATGAATTTTCTTTACTTTGTCTAAAGTGTAAATTTAAAAATGAAATAAAGTCGTCAATGCTTGTCGGGTCTACAGTACTAACTCTTTTTAACGGTTCGCCTTTACATTTGGCCTGTAATAATTTTACTTAAAATTCTTCGTCAATATCGTCTTTAAAAATTTTTTTAGCATTTATACATGCTTTTGTAAATGATTCTATTGGATAACCGTCTTTTGTACCGTCAAAGTCTGGGATGGTTTTTAGAAAGTCTTTATAATCAATATTATTAATATTACCATTATTTTGAGTTCTGTTAGGATTTGGTGTGAATTCTGAATTTAAATTTGTGATGTCTAATTTATTTATTTCTTCTTTTACGCGTCGCACTAATTCGGTTTCGAATTGTTCGTTAAAAGTATTTTTTACTCGTTCATGATCTGATCTTAATTTTTGAATTTCATTTACTAATATTTCTATTGTATCTTTTGCCTCAGTGAGGGAAGTTTCCATAAGTTCTAATTTAGACATTTTTATGAATTTATATTTTTAAATTTATATAACGCAAAAAAAAATTACAAAATTGAATGATATCGATGAATCGACTTACTATTTAGAAGATTGTAAAAATAAATTATGATCGATGCGAAGACCTACGTTGCCGTCGGAAGGTTGATGGTGAAGGTCAGCAGGTATGCACGATGTAGATATCTCGGCACTCAATGATGTTGAACTGCATCCGTCGGGCGTCGTAAATGATGTTGGTAGATTTGATTTATTTTAAAATTTGTTTGATTCTTCATTAACTTCATTCACTTGAATCTTATTATGACTTTTTTTTTTTATTCACAAAATTTTTACCTTTTTTTTTTCTTGATATGTCTGACTTTTATGGATATATATATATATATATATATATATATATATATATATATATATATATATATATATATATATATTTTATTTATTATTTTATGAGAGCGAAATAAATTAAATTTCGAATCTCGGATATTAAAAAAAATTTCCGAATTTTGAATTCAAATGTTCGATATTATTAATTAAAAATTTTTTCTTTATGATTTTATTTGAATTATTTACGAATTTTTAATTTCATTTATTCGAATATTATTATTATTTATTTTACTCACTTCAATTCTCATTTAATTTTTCACTTTTGCTTCACAATTTTACTTTTTTTTTTTTTAGATGTCGATATAATTTCACTTTGATAACTTAATGTCAATTTTCTTGTTAAAAAAAATTTTCGGATTTTTGAGATTTGACCAGTCTATTCGGGGGCTGTTCGAATCCGTCGCTGCCACCAATTTTAATTATATAATAAGTTGTTACGTCCTGGTCGATGTTTTGGCGCTGGCGTGGTTGAGCGGTCGATTTGAATTGGACGTAATGAGAACTTACATATAATTATAAATAATTATTTAATAGGGGTTGAACAGCCACCATTCGGTGGTTGAAATAAACTGGTTATTATTTTATATCTCAATCCGATTTATTCAATTGTAAAAGAATAGTTTCAATAATGTGAAAATATACAATTGAATCAATTTATAAATTGTTAAAGTTCGTCTAACAATAACTTCGAAAGGGTGAGAAAGAAGTTGAGTGTTTAGTATTGAGTCTGACTGCTCTCTATGATTCTATATTTCAGACTGACTTCTCTTGATCGAGAAAAACTAGAGTAAGTCTCTTATCAATACGAGGCGCTTGGGCATCAGGCCCGCGCGTCGTTCGATATAGAGGGGTGGATCGTGATAAGCAATATTCTCCAATGATCCATTCTCCGTTCTCACGCTTTCTCCGTTTTTGTTTTTAACAAATGAGTCACTTATCTATGAACAAAAGTTATCTTAGAACAAAATAGATGTTTGTGCAGCTGCACGTCTCGAGGATTTACTCGAGGCGTCAGCGTTTATTTGTATTTGATAAAATATAGAAAAATAACTTTATCAATTATTACTCATATCCTTAACGTTCGAATATATCAAATAATATTATTCTATTATTATATTATATTATTTTATATAATCAATTAAATACTATGGAAATTACTTGGTTATCGATATTCGATATAATTAGTTAGATTTCAGGTCGGTAATTAGAGAAGTAAATGCCCACGTCATCTGACGTATAGGCTGGGACGTAACAACTATATCAATGTACAATATACTTAATTCACGTATATTGAATATACATATAATTATCAGACTTAACCACGAAAATATTTGTATTTTGTTATTTATTCAATTTTACAGATTTACTCGCCATCTATAAAAAAAATGTAACATTGTTATAAGAACTCTATTTTATTTCAACATATGATAACAATTATTTCAGATTTCTAACTTTTTGACACTTCATGAAAACACTCGGTATTATTTTTCTTGTAATGTAGTCTCTCTTACTATTTTACTATTTCATAGATTGGAAACATTACTATAGCAACCTCGACCAGGGACATTAAATCTAGTTTTGTGCAAATCATCACGGATCCTCCAAAAGTTCGATAGCTTAATTTTTCGTTAACCAGAAACATTTGTGACAAGACCTTGGGAGTTCGGCCTAAGCAATCGTAGAGAGCGCATCGATACAGTGAAATTGAAAATAAACCAAACGATTATCTCAAATTAATTAATGCTAATTACTAACCAGGCCAATTACGGTCTAGGTACTGATCAAATAAATATAAAGGCCGTGTCTCAGAATAAAGAGCCCAAATAGGAATAGAAATAAGAGACCTGAATTAGGCTAAGGCCTCGTGCCACTGCCACATATACCCCATGTATAACCTAGAATCAAAAAGTCTCCAGCATTATAACTCAGCATCTACATCACAATCTCTTATAAATGTTAACACGATAAACTTACAAATGGATCAACTTGATTCTATTAAACCTCAAGACCTTCAACAACATATGGACGAAGCTAACATGGCGGCCAGTATAATTGTTGAACAAATGTCTCAAGAAGGACAATATTTCATAGATGATATGGATAATTCAGAATTAAGAGAAGACCAAAATTTTATTCAACAAGACATTAATAACTCTAATGTTAATCTTAATATTTCACAACCTCCACAAGACAAAAAAAGAGTGAGAGATGACTATGACTCAAGCGACCAAGAATCTACCACCTCAGGAACAAAAACTAAGAAAGCGAACATATCAGCAAAACCGATGAATTTTTCAGAGCTCATCAAAAATAAATATAATCAGGACAACAAGGGACCCTACGAGCTCATTATAGAACACGACAAATCCAGCACACTTCCCTCTCCTTCACACTACCTATCTCTTTGCAAAATAATTACAGGCGTCTTGAAGAAAAACAATGTGATTAAACATCTCCAAACCATGAGACAAGTAAGTAAAAAGCAGCTATAATACTTAATTCTAGAGCAGTAGCTAATGCATTAGTAAATCATCATGATTTTAAAAACCATGGGCTCATTGCGTATATACCAGTACATAGAATGATGTGCTATGGTATAATCAAAGACATTCCTGTTGACTTTCCCATGGATGATCTTAAAGAAGGCACCCAATCAATTGTTGAAATCACTGCTTTTGAAAGGTGTCAAAGAGCAATAGTTGAAAACAATGTCAGAAAATATGTCCCGTCTAAAACAGTCAAAGTTACCTTCGCAGGACAAATCCGCCCCAACAAAGTCAGCATATACAACGCTGTACATAAGGTTTATGTATACATCTCACCAGTTAAAAGATGCACCCAATGTTTACGCTTTAATGACTCTATTAAAGAATGCACCCACGCACCAAGATGCCGCCACTGTGGGGAAAATAAGGATAATCACCCTGAAGATAATAAATGCCCATACAGCAATATGCCGCCTAAATGCGCTAATTGCAGAAAAGCTCATGACACAATGAACCCAAACTGTCCAATTCTTACTTACCTGAAATCTTTACACACGTGTGCTGCGGTCAATTGTATTAGTTATGCTGAAGCTAAAGAACAACTTAAGAACAATAATAATTGTTCAACAAACTTCCTTAACTTTACTGACTTTCCACAACTCCAGAAGGCAAACCCACCCAATAAATACAGTACTGTTACAGGGACACAAACCCACTCTTCTCAACCATACCCAATAAGAAACAATCCCACACCTGACAGATTCAACACAGACCCCAGAGTCAATACCAGCCTCCGGAACTCGCCTATCATAAACAACTCTTCAATTACCCACTCCACTCCTAGAATGGGAATGAAATTCAACTCAAAGATATATACTAACAGCAAAACATCACCAAGTATGAAGGGCAAATCCAACGCAAAAAGCAATGGGGCCTCACTAGACAATTCAGAAGCAGGGATGAAACAAATTAGCACCTCTAATACTGTAACACCTCCAAACTCAATAAATTCCCAACAGCCCGATCAAATAGACACGAACATCTTAATTACTCTCCTTACTCAAATATCTTCGGTTCTGGGTACCATTTCTGACAAACTTGGTCCGGAACTCGAAAACATCGGAATTAAAGATCAAGTCACAACTATCCAACAGACATGTGCGATTATCAACAATGCAAGAATGAATACAATCCAGCCCACATCCACCTTACACCTCAACCACGCTACCTCGATAGACAGTTTATGTCTCTCACTTGAATAAAATGGCGTACTCTCAAACACACGAGCTTAAAATCTTACAGTGGAACTGCCACAGCATATTATATAAAAAGGGCGACCTGGAAAACAGAGCGTACTCCTATGACCTCATATTACTTACAGAAACCTGGCTCAAACCTCATCAAAAATTTGATCTCAAAGACTTCAATACAATCAGAAAAGACAGGAAATCAGCCTCAGTGGGTGGTGGTCTGGCGATCTGCATCAGCAAGAGACTTCAGTACACTGTCATAAATAACTTTTTTAGCATAGATGATTCACTAGACACTGTCACGATCGAAGTGAGTGAAGGCGACGGGCGAAAGGGTAATTTTGAACCTATTATTTAATATCAGAATGCCGATTTTCCCCTTTCTATAACTTAGCCAAGGAGTTCGATTGAACCTCACGTGGTTAGTGTGAGAATATAGGGATTTAAGCACCGATTATTAATTAATAGATTAATGTATGAAATTATGTTTATTCTGTCATCCAACCAAGGGATTACAATCACGTGGCTGATATAAGAATGTTATAATTTCATGTTACTCTACAACTTATTTGTCTAATTGTACCGAGCGGATGAACTATAGACGGTCCCGTTCAATGACCTGCGTGGCGTTAGGGTAGGTCAGGGATTTTCTAAGCGAGAGGGAAATTGGGTCGATGAATATGGGCCCTCGAGAAGACCGTGTTCTTTCTCTGTCTTACTTTAAAGTTACTATGACTTAAATTACCAGCACTCGAATGCCAGAGAAAAGGACAGTAAATGAAAAGACAAATGTATACAAAAACATGTGTAGTATATTGACAGATTTTAATTTTACAAAATATTATAATAATGAACTTACCCCAATGGGTTGATATACCTGCACACACACTCACTTCAGATTCACCAATTTGAATCTTGTGTACACAAGAGTTTACAATGTTTTTATGGTTTTTATCGAGATTTACAGATTAAATCTTTTCACGAGAATGCTATGCACGCTGAACCGATAGGCCGACTTTGCTTTCTAGTGAATTTACGATGATATATATATATATATATATATTCTTTAAATGATTGTTATAAGAAGTATTAACTATCCCCGAACAAGGACTCCGATTGCTTAAGCGGTGGACGTCACGTGAAAGAGTTTAGTTAATTTTATCGCGAACTCAAATGATTTTACTCTAGGTATCCAACCTAGGAGTCCAGATGCCTAGGCGTAGGACCTCACGAGGAAAGGTTTTAAGAATAAAATTCAAGTCGCGTAATTTATATTTTAAATAAAAGAATCGAGTTGCGATTATCGATCTAGGACCCCCGATTGCCTAGGCGTGGAGCGTCACGAGAACGAATTTTGGATTCTTACTCGCGGATAGATTCGACAAGGGTTTTAGTTGTGGCGGTAATGACTGACTTTGATTATTTTTCCGGAGTTTTTATATGAAAAAGTTTGAAAGAAAAGTGGGGCCGAAGATGCCTCTTGCATAGGTTAAAGACGAAGAAGACAATAATAAAGAAGGGTTTGATTTCTTTTAGACAGCTGAGAATGACATTTTATTACGGGAGTTCTTGGAATTTTGTAGTAAACAGGATGTAAATAGAAAAATAAGTCCGTGGTGTACTGCTTAAAAATAAAGTAATGAATATATGATGACATTTATGATCGATATATTACATACTCTAGGAAAATATAATTTTAAAAATAATACAAAATGTAATTAAAATTTAAAATAGAAGAGCTTCCTATGGTGGAAAAGGGAAAAGTAAGAATCCGCGGGAGACCGTGAGATTCTGTAAAAACGATGTTTCTTCAAAATATATAGTGACATTTATTACCGATATTTTGGACACTTCTGAGAAATGCAATTAAAAATTAAAAATAAAATAAAATAAGAGATAGATTTCTACATTGGAAAAGAAATAGTAAGGATCCGCGGGAGACGTGAGGCCCATTGGTAACAGATGGTTAAAATAGAAAGGTCGTAAAAATTTGAGTTGAACTAGAACAGGGAAATGTTTTGACAAATTTATTGAGCCCTTTTCGGTGACTTCTATGATGACAAGGGACTCGCGGCCGCGGAAGATTCAGAGAAATCTTTTCGTGGGACATCTGGAAGACATTGAGTCTGTGGATTCTTTATAAGGGATCGGCCGTAGTGGTGCAGCTGTGCATAGAGAAAGAAAGACGTACTATTTTCTAGTTGCTTGTTCTTATCTACGTCTCTCTCTCTTGTAACTTGACCGCTCATACTCGCATACCTTTCTGTAGGAATTCAGAGCAAGCCCAAAATACGTCATAGATATCCATATATGGTCAACGTACGCATACGTATAACACTCACATATGTACAAACTCATGCACATATACACAAGTGCGGATACTCCTGTATTATTGTATCTTTGGTGAGTGTGCTTCGAATTCTCCAGGTTAATTCTTATAAAATAAAAAAAAAATAAGAGAAAAATAACTGAATTTAAGGTTCAGTTGAGTGGTGACTCAGGTGTACCGATTGTTACATCTCTACCCCCAGAGTCGTCATCGCCCTCGATGACCTTAATTTATGCAAGGAAATTTCTTTGCTTAAATGTAAATGAATGAGGATAGGTCAACCTGAATCATCAATCAACTAATTTTAAAATTAAAATATTTGTTACAATTATGGTTGATGATTAGAGGAATCCCTGGACTTCGAGTGGTAGTTGTTTGATGGCTTGGCACATGTGTTGGCTTCTTCTCTCTCTTCTTTAAAGGACAGTGCATCTAAGGGTGATGGTGACATATTTCAGTTAATTCTAAATTTCTTAGCGTTGTCCTTGTAGGCGTTGTCTTAGGCGTTTTGTTTTCTTAAATTTTTGGGGTAGTGGGAAGAATTTTGAAACTTGATTGGTTCTTCTCGAATCCTACCCTTGTGGATCTTTGTATCCTTCGTGGATTTAAATACCTGTGCTTTTCTCGTGATCATCATTCTCTGGTTTTCTTCTTGTCGCGACAAGTGAAAGTGAAAGTGAAGAAAGAAAATGGCTTTCGTTGTCAAAGATGAAGAAGTCAAATTTATCAAGGAGGTCATTGTCGAGGAGGACGCTTCATCTGGGGAACTGGCTGTTCCATTGGAGGAAACTCTTGCGAATCCGTTGTCCGTCGAGGTGGATCCGTTAGGGTTCCCATCAGTCGTATTTAAAGAAGATCAATGGTTATGCTGTCCTGAACCCACTGGGGTGAATCCAGAGGTTCAATCCATAGTGGAGGTGAGTGCATTACGTATAAATATAATTACAAATTCTTTTTCTTCCCTTTCCTTATTTGTTTAATTATATGTTCATGTTGTTCTTTTACAGGAGTTGCTGGTTCAAAATCAGCGGTTGATGCAATTACAGCAACAACAACAACAGCAGCCGATCGACTTATCGGCGTCAGGGGACCAGGCGGTTGAAGAGCCGGTCCCTTCGACGTCATCGGGGGACGTCGAATTGCGACGATTGTTGACCCAGCCGGCTCGTCCCAAGTCGACGTACAGTCGTTGGGTGCGCTGCCCAGCTCCAGAAGGGATACAGGCAACTCCTCTGATTCCGCAGGTATGTACATCGTTATTACTTTTACTATTTTCCTCCTCATCAATATTCTTTTATTTTGAAGAAGTTTTCAATTTGTGTTTGTTTGTTTTAGAAACGTTCCATAAAAAGAAAGCGGTCCGAGCCGGTAGTCGGTGGAAGCCAAGGGGCCCCTGAACCGAGGATACGTCCTAAAGTCTTCAAGTTTTTGGAGCATTCCAGGGTCCGGGTCATGTGTGAGGATACCCTGGCCGTGAGTGTGCCCTTCCGGGTGACGTTTGTGGACGGACACACCTTTCCAATCCCATTCACGGATCCACTGGTGGGTTTGTTGGCGCCGATGACGTCTCTAGAGGCGAGCTGGCTGGTGGCAACCATGCCTTGGCCCTTAATGCACCATTTCGTCTTCGAGTCCCCTTTTGGCTGTAAGTTTCCTTTTCTATTTCTATATACATATATATACACATATACATCTACACATATACATATATATATACATTCATATGCATATGTATTTAATATTATAATTCTTGTTACAGCTGATCGTTGCGATGTGTCCTATGCACCTGTGGGATCTGGCGGAAGGATCCCCTCCTCGTGTACGGATAATACTCGAGGAGCTGTGGGATGAATGTTCCTCGCGGGTGGCACGATGTGTATACTGTGGCAATGGTCGTCGGATGGAGTAATAATTTAAATATATATTTATATACCTGTACACATATATATACACACATGTACACAAATTTATATATCTCTTTTCTTCATATTATATATGCCATTGTAATATCGTTTTTTTTGTATTTTGTATTAAATAAAAGAAAAATTTTTAAATCTGTGCGTAATTATTAGTAGTCGTAAGATTCCTAGACTTCCTTTTCCTCTTGTAACAATAAATTTAGGCTTTTATATATATTTTTCTCGCCTTTTTATTATTATTATCAATTTTTAAAAATTTTTTTATAATTTAAAAAAAATTGCTAATAGAATTTTAAAAAAATCAACAAATTTTAATTATAGAAAATTTGTAAATTTGTTTACATTTACTTGTTCTTCCCGCCGTTTTTTTTTTATTATTATTTTATTATTTCATAATAAGTGAGCATGATGAGTCGTGTGCCTTTGGATTTTCCGAATTTCTTTCGTTGTTCTTGTACCTGCTGCTAGTCATCGATGGTTGGTATTTTTTTAATTTTAGCGTTAAGATTTGCCTATAAATCGCGTTCTTAATGTCATCTCAAGTCGTGTGAGATGGTAAAGATTGCAATTTATCATGGAATAAACTCATTTGCTTCTACCGGCCGGAAAGAGCAGTGAGTTTGTATCTGCATGGCTGGCTGTAAGTCGTTGCGTTACAATTTCTCTGATAGAACACGTAGGTCTATGGGTCAGATAAAGATGGGAACAAAGCCATCGCAACACTTGTTTCTTTAAAGGTCTTTTCTTCTTATTTACCCTGTAGATTTTCCCTTTTAAAAAAAGGATGGGACGTTGAAGCAAGCGCGCTTGCTTCAAGTGGCCCAATGAATCTTTCCTCGTTGTTGTTGATGTCTGGGACTGAGTCGTGTGTCGGTGCATCTGGTAGGTTCGTTGACTGCCCATGGGGTTTTCCGGAGTGAAGAGGGGTACGGGGGAACGACTGAGGTCGTGTTTATCCCTTAACCCATGTTCACTTCTCATGGTTATTTTAACTTATTGCTAAGATTATATATATTTATGAAAAAGAAATTTTCGTTACAATCTAATGATTACGTTTATTTTTTTTTGTTTTTTTTTTTTTTTTATTAAATTTTATCAAGAATTTTTCTTCCTTTCTTCTCTGAGTACTATTCTTATTCATGGATATATATAAATATACGTCATTATACTCCTTAACTTATTTTGTAATTGGTGCCGGGAAGCTCCAAATATAGTAAAAATCTTTAATATCTGACGTATATATACATATATTCGTACAGATATTTTGGATATTTATTTTAAATTACTTAAAGTAAATCTAATTAACAATCAATGCAAGTTAAGCCTAATACTATCCCTTATTCTAACATGCAATTTGTAAAAATAATTATAATATAATTTAACTGCTTTATCGTAAGGCTTAAGAATTATGTATATTGTTATTAATATAATTATTGTTATTATTAATTTATTAGAATATTTTTTTTTCTTTTTGGAGTATTTTTTTTGTAATATTTTTTTTTTGTTTATTTATTCTTTTTATATATATATATATATATATATATATATATATATATATATATATATATATATATATATATATATATATATATATATATATTAGGGTGTTTCGTTTCCGGTGAAAATAGTTTTTTTGTTGCTCATCAAGCAAACTATTGTTTTTCATGCAAAAACGAAAATTCCTGCCAAGTTTGAGCTCTTAATTCCAATCCTAAGTACTTTCCATTTGATTTCCAAGATTTCCTATTTAAAATACACGTAAATTAAATTACTTTTTTTTTAACTTTCTAGTACTCAGCTGCGTTTTATGATATCAACGCGGTTTTGGTTGCAAATTGTAGGGCGTTTGGTGTTTTTCAAAAGTGCTCATAGTAACTTAGCTGTAATTCCAGCTGTTTCACTGATGTCCGCTGAGGAAGTCATTTTTCATATCGAATTGACCTTTATTGGCTTGCAGAACGTAAACCAATGAATGCACACCAAAAATGTTAATGGAAATTTTACAGGAAATTTTATTCCATCAAAAAAAGTCCTATGAGTCAAGTCGTTAAAGCCTATAGTTTCCGAGTTATAGTAAGTTTTATAATTTGAAAACTATAATATTAAAAAAAAATTTCAATTGATATTTTATTTTTTAAATTATAAAAATTACTATTACTCGGAAACTATAGACTTTACCGACTTGACTCATAGGACTTCTTTTGAAGGGAATAAAATTTCCTATGAAATTCCCTTTTGCATTTTTGGTGTGCTTTCATTAGTTTACGTTCTGCAAGCCAATAAAGGTCAATTTCATAGGAAAAATGACTTCCGCAGCGTACACAAGTGAAACAGCTGGAATTACAGCTAAGTTATTATGGGCACTTTTGAAGAACATCAAAATCCCTACAATTTGCGATCAAAACCGACTCGATATCATAAAATGCAGCGGAGTATTAGAAAGTTAAAAAAAAAGTAATTTGATTTACGTGTATTTACATGAGAAATCTTGGAAATCAAATGGAAAGTACTTAGAATTGGAATTAAGAGCTCATACTTGGCAGGAATTTTTGTTTTAGCATAAAAAACAATATTTTGCTTGATGAGCAGCAAAAAAAATACTTTCGCCGGAAACGAAGCACCCTAATATATATACATATATAAATTTTTTAACATATGGTATTTTTGAACCCTACTCAACTAATTATTATAGGTTATAACAAAATTCCTTGAAAAATCGACCATGAGGACAAATACAATAGCTAGATTTTAGAAAAATCTACCTAAAAAAAGCGAAATTTTGGAAACTTCATTCAAAATAATTTTTGAGAAATGAAATTACCTACAAAAAAGTTTCTATGAGATTTTCAGATAAAACTGATAGTTTCACCGGAAAACTAAAACGATCTCAAAATTTACTATAAATTTGACTTGAAGCTCAAATAACTTTTGAACAGTTAGCTTTATCAAAAAATGATGAGATTTTGTTGTAAAGCATTCAATTTCCTACAAAAATATTTATCGTGCATAATAATTCGTTGATTAGCTCGTAAGTTAGAAAATTCTAAAAAATAAAAAGTTTTTTTCCCGTGTTACTTAAATACTCTGTAAACATGAATAAGTGAAATCGGTGAATATTCACTTATTTCACTTATTCATTATTATTATTGAGCTTCGATTGGTACCGAAATTTTTATTTTTGAATATACTTTCAATTTTTGGATTCCAAAAAAAAAAAAATGTTTTTTTTAACCAACCTAATATATATATATATATATATATATATATATATATATATATATATATATATATATATATATATATATATATATATATATATATATATATAATTTTTAACTTCCCGCAATAAAAATTTTTAATTTTCAAAAATTCGGGAAGTTATTGGTTTCACCCCGATTTTCGAAAATTGAGTTTTCATGAGATGTCGACGTTTTGAGGTCCTAGGAAGCTCTTCTGACTATTTTCAGAAGGATGTCCGAGTGTGTATATGTGTGCGTGTGTGTGTGTGGGTGGGTCGGTGGGTAGGTGTGTGTGTGCACGGAAAAAAGAAAACAGGAATAATTGCTGTTCAAACGAACATTTATTACATTTTTGAATAGTAACGCAGCGCTTCACAAACGAAACTGTAAAAGTTACAGTTTGGCTGTGACTATTTTTCAAATAGCTGCATTGCATTGATAAAAAAAAGTAATCTGAATCAAGTGAATATTGTATTTAATTATTTCATGAATAATTAACTAAAAACAAATTTTTGTTCTTATGTATTTTTTAATTTTTGATTTTATTTTTATGATGATTATGATTTTTTTTTTTTTTTATTAAGTATCAGGACAATTACACTATATTATTATTATTATATTATATTATATATATATATATATATATACTACACTTTTCGAATAATTTGACTTACTTAGTTTTTCGTGAAAAATTAAATAAACGTAAACTTGGTATCCGGAGGATTCGAACCCAGCACCCTACGCGCGAGAGTCAGACGTTTTACCGCTACGCTACGGAACCACTAGAAACTTTAGGTTTAGTTGTGCTTCTAGTACTTTGTTCTCATATTGAATGAATATGTACAGTCAATTGCTTATACACTGTAAAAAATTCGCGGCGTGATTGCGGATTAAATCCGGAGTGAATGCGGAGTGAATGAATTTTCAATTAATCACTACCCTTGGAGTGAAATTCACTACGCAGGGAAGTTTTTGCGGAATAGGCACTTTTTTATTAATTTAATTCCTCCAGAGTAAAATTCACTCCAGAGAGGAGTTTTGAAAATATTATTAATAAAAAATAATTAAACTAAATAAAATCGAAGTAAAAACTCGCGTATTACATTATTGATCAGCTGATACGCACACACACACGCACACGCAATCACGCACTCGCACACACACCTGAACACACGCACGCACACATTCGCACACACGCACCCGAACACACACATTTGCACATACACGCACACACTCGAATACGTACACGCACACATTTGCACACACACGTACACATTTGCACATACACGCACACATTTGCACACATGCACTCACTCGAGTATGCACTTAAAGTAAATTTTTAATTTTTTGAAACTCATTAACGATGTTTTAAAATGCAGTTTTACTATTTTTACATTCTAAATAGTAAAATTTTGTGATCGCTAAGGCATTGATGATACATGGTATAGAAATTTTAAAAATTACAGTGTGAGATGTAATAGTTCCATTTTCTACACTCAGGTTCATAATTGTATGCCCGCGCTGTAAATCTTCTCAAACCACTCAACAAATTTTCTTATTTGATACTTTAATTTTTACATAACGGCTAAACTGTAATTTTTCCGGTTTTAAAGAAGAATAAATGATTTTTAAAGAGAAGAACTTTCTTTGATTAAAAAATAATAATTATTTTACATTTCATTGTATTCGAGTTATATTATCGAACTATAAATATTACTGCATAATTTGCAACTAATTTTTTACAGGATAAAATATAAAAATTACAGTATAAGTTTTAACTTTTGTAATTTTTTATATGACGGGCTGGTTTTTACATTTTATTCTGTAACTATTCCAGTTCTCTTTTTTCCGTGTATGTGTGTATGGATGTAAACTCTTAATATCTTTTTAATGAACATACCGATTACAATGTTCGAGGTGGTAATCAAAAGAGTTTGTTGGCCGTCAAATTTTCTGAAAATTTCGAATCGATCGATCAAATAGACTTTAAGATATGGAAGTAACGCAAGAGAAAAAAAATTTTTTTTTCAGTTTTTTCCAAATTTTTCAGAAATGGCTCGATCGATCAATCCCAAAATCGAATCAGCACAAGAATTCAATAAAACGCGTTGATTTCCGCCTCAACCATCTCAATCGGTTTATTCGTTTAAGAGAAATTGATCAAGAAAAAAATGGTGAAAAACGGTTTTCTTCATTTATCTTCGAAGCGACTCATCCGATCAATTTCAAAATTTGATCAGCTCTAGAACTTAATAAAACGCGTCGATTGCTGCCTCAACTACCTCAATCGGTTAATTTGTTCATAAGATATCGTGGGAGAAAGAAATGCCAAAAAAACGGTTTTTTCGAAAACATTGGCATACAACAGTATTTTCGAGCTCGAAGAGCTCAAAAATGTATTCACAACAATGTTTTCGAGCTTAAGGAACTCGAAAACTGCGAGAAGTTTTGGGGCTGGCCCGCAGGGTCCACCGATAGACCGATTTATTATCGATGTTTCCTTTTATTTTCGTGATAGTTATAAACTCAATCAATACGGTTTTAAAAAAAAAGTTTTTATGTAATCCTGAAAAATGCTTGTTTTAACTTTTTATAAAATTGATTAAAATGGAAAGATAGATAAAATTCTATACTCAGATATTTTAAAAATTGCACGGAGAGAAATGTATGGTACTTATCGCCATACTCTTATTACAGTACTGCAGCAAGTGCCATAAGTATGGCGTTATTCACCATACTGTATAGTACAGAAAATTTTGCGTAGCTTACATGTCTGTATAGCAGAATTGACCAGACAAGTATGGGCTTGAGGCCCATACTACATTGAAGAAACAACAACGCCACTAAGGCATTCCGCAATAGATCTTTGTGCGTTAGTCAATACATTATCGGATTACTACCCATACCGCATAGATGTAGCGGCAATTCTCCGTCGATAAATAGATGAAAATTTATTTATGTAAACAAGTGAATGCATCATTGTGTATGTTAGGAAATAATTGTTATTTAAAATATATGTGAGTTGTTAATTGTGTTTTTTAAACCATTCATCCATAAACCAAAAATTTATAAAAAATAATATATGTTAAAATATAAAAAAAAAATATATTTTTCATATAAAAAAAGTATTAAAAATACATAAAAAATAAATAAATATGTATGAAAATATATTTTAAATAGCTAACTTTTAGCCGATTTTCGTATATATTTTATATATAATAAAAATAAATCTTAAAGTACATAAAAATTATAGTTATGAAAATATAAAAAACATATATCGAAATACATTTTTTTATATAAATTTTATATACTTTTTATCCTAGGTTGTTGGTTACAATAAAAATATGATTTTTATATATATTTTTAACATTTCCATAATTTTATTTTTTTATATTTCAAATATATTGTTAATATATTTTTTTAATATTTATTAATATTATATATAATTTTTTTATATTTTTATGGATGTATTTTTAATATATTCTAAGATAAATTTTTAACATATTTAAAATACTTAAAAAATATATGAAAATCGACCAAAGGTTAGCTATTTAAAATATATTTTTTATATGTTTATATATTTTTTATAAATTTTTTTCATGAGGGGTATAACCTATTTTTTGAATCAAATAAACTTTGGTAATACTACAATATTAGTATAAGTAATTTCACAATATTGAATAGCGTTACTTACCAGAAGCATTGTGGATACCGCCAAGCAGTATGGACTTGACGCCCACAGTGACATAGGCTTATCCGCAATGACTATCGTGAATGTTACCATTCCCGTGATGGTCAAATCATCTATTGGCAGGGAGCGCGACGAAAACGACATCTGATGGTTGAAAAAAATCATGCTAGATAATTGTAAGAGATATATAAAATCAGTGTTAAAAAATAAAAATTTGTTATAAAATCAAAATATAGAAATTGATGCAATGATATAAATAAAAAAGTGCAATTTTATTTTTGTCACAGAAAATTAAATTAAGTATATTTCGATAAAGAAAGTAAATATGAAAAATTTTAGTAAATATCGAATACTATTATTTTAGAGTAGAATAAGGTTAACCGGTAAAATCAAAACAAATAATACATGATAGCTACAATATTAAAAGTTAAAAAAATAGTAAAATATTAATTTGAGTTTTTTAACAAAATTGAAGTACGGTCGACTCTCTCTATTTGGCCACTCTGAAAATGTCCGTTCACCTAATTTCAACGTATAATCGGTCTCCTACCAATGGACCGTCATTAATTTTTTAATACCTCTGATAACACGAGATGATCGTGAAAAAGTTGGTCATTCATTAGTTTCCGACCAACTTGACGACAAGTTATCGACAACTTCAGCTTTTGCAACTTTTGGCTACAAGTTACCGCTAACTTTCTGAGAACGTTTACGGCAGGGAAGAGCTGCAATTTGAGAGCAGGTATCTGAGAAAATTGAAAGCAACTTTTCGTTAGCTTATGGATTGCCAACTTTTGCCACCAACTTTCTCAGAAAGTGACCGTCAACTTATTGGATTCCCAACTTTTGCTACCAACTTTCTCAGGAAGTGTATATCAACTTTGGAAGTACCAACCCTGATCGCCACCCTAACCATAAGTTAACTACAAGCTACTGCCGTATTTTAAAGGTAACTTAAAGGAAAGTGTTGAAGAGCCAGCAGTTATCTTTAAATTGACAGTAAATTGTCTGCAACTTTTGACTTAATTTGACTACAAGTATCAACGTCAGACAATGACGTTATGTTGATTGAAAGTTTCACTTCAAATTGACGGCAAGTTTTTCTGGCAAGCTACATTCAAGCTACTGCCGTATTCTGAAGCCAACTTAAAGGAAAGTATTATACAGCCAAGATTTGCCAGAAACTTTCTCGTTAAGTTAGCCGAAAGTGTTGCTCTAGAACAGTTATGGGAAAACGTCCATTGGACAAGTTCCAATTGGAAAAGTAACCGATAGGACATATCTCAATAACCCAGATCCTTATTACCTGAGTTACCAATTACTAATAATCCCGATGACCCAAATTTCCAATCACCTAAAATCTCGATCACCAGTAATTTCAATTACCAGTACTACCAATTACCCTAATTTTCAATAATCCAAAAAATCGATAGCTTAATTTTTCGTTAACCAGAAAAATTGATGACAAGGCATTCCGATTGGACATGTTTCGTAAGCTTAAAGTCGATTTCTTTGCTACATAACAAAGAAATCCATTTTGAGCTTTGTTATATAACAAAGAAATTGGTTTTAAGCTTACGAAACCTGTCCAATCGGAAGGTCTTGTCACTTCACTTCACTATGTTTTCTGGCCTGAACTGTTAAATTCATATGGCCGTTGTGTGTTTACCTTTACTTTGCGCGGGGTTTTTAAATGTTTAGTTTGCTCTTTCTGATGAAACCGTATAGTATGTAAGCGTGCTGCGCTGTTGGAATTTTTAGAATAGTGTTGATGACCATGGGTGTTTTGAAATTGAGTATTTTCAGAGTTTTTAGTAGAGCTGGTCAGTGGGTTGCGTGTCTGGGGCAGTGCCAGAAGATGTGGTTTAGGTCCTGAGTGTGGTGACCACACTCACATGCTGGGGAGTCAGTGAGGTTTTTCCTCTGAGCACTGTAATTTAAATTATAGTGATTGAGTCTCATACGACAGAAGGTTGTGATGGCTGGTCTTGAAATGTTTAGTTTCCTGAACCAAGGCTTGTTGAAGCCCTGATAGAAGGTTTCAAAGTATATTTTTCCTTTTTGACGGCCTCTCCATCGTAGGAATTTGTCGGTGGAAGCTTTGATCTGTGCTGTAGATAAATTAATCAAGTCTGTATATGGAAGTTTTATGTTTAGGATGGTACCTGAGATAATAGCGTTTTTAGCTGATTGATCCGCTTTTTCATTCCCTTTAATATTTGAATGGCTGGGGATCCATACCAGTTTTATTTTGCGATTATCGGCTTTAGCTTCATCTAGTTTTTGGATGATCTGAGTGGTTATATGCGTTTTTGTTTTGTCGAGATCGAGGTTGTTTAATGCTTGGAGTACGCTGAGTGAATCAGTAAAAATTGCTGCCTTTTCAATATCATATGAACAGATGAGGTCAATGGCTTTAATAATCCCTATGCCTTCAGCGGTAAAAATTGAGGCATGGCTGGAGATATTATAAGAGAGTTCAAGGTTTAGGTGAGGGCAATACACTCCTACTCCAACTCTTTGGTTCTCTTCCTTGCATTTAGAGCCATCGGTGAAGAGGTGCGTGTAGTTTTTGAGTTGCTTGTCCATAGTTGACAAGAAGCAGTTATTGATGTCTTTTGTAGAGAGACATTGAAGCTCTCTTCCTGTTTGTAGGTCTATATCAGGTGTGAACCATCTGATTTTATAAGGTAGTTGGTAGGGTACCGGCAGGTGGTGTGAATAAATGAGGTTGTCATATTTTTTGAATTTTTTGTAGGCTTTAAGCAGTGGGAAGAAGTTGTCAATTGCTGGACATTTTCTTTTATTGCTCATCAAATTTCTAAGGCGGTCCAGAGCTTTGATGGGCAAAGGAGTTGATAGAAATATTAGTTTTATAGCGTACCTATTCGAGAGTTCATCAATTCTCAGTTTTAAAGGAGTGACTCCTGTTTCCGCCATTAGTGAGTTGATAGGAGTTGAGATCCTTGCCCCTATGGCTAGTCTTAGAGCCTGGTTTTGTATTTTATTCATCTTGTCGAGTAAGTTAAAGTTTGATGTGTTTAATATGTGACATCCATATTCGAATTGGCTGCGTATAAGGGATTTATATATATTCAGCAGTGTCATGGGGTCAGCACCCCACCAGGTACCTCTCAGCGCTTTGATTATATTGACTAGTTTTTTTGTCTTAACTGTTAGATGTTGATAGTGTTGTTTAAAAGATAGCTTCGAGTCAAGTCTTATTCCTAGGAATGTGGCACTGTCTGTATGAGTAATTCTGTTGCCATTTATTTTTATGTGTAGAGAGTTATTGGTGTTGATATTTCTATTCGAAAAAATAATGATTTTTGTTTTAGTATGCGATAACTTCAAATTGCGTGTTTTCAGATAATTTTGTACTCTGTCAATAGATGCCTGCAATGAATGGAAGGCTGTTGTGATATCTTTGTCCTCACAGTCTAAGGAGATGTCATCAGCGAATTTTCTGATTTTGCAGGATGAAAGAACTTGTTTGGGTAGTTGAGAGATATAGAAATTGAAGAGGAATGTGCTTGAAATGAGTCCTTGTCCAGTTCTAAGTTAAACTTTCTCTGGTTGGCTAAGGGTGCCACTTATGACGAAGCTTAATTTTCTGGATGTGAGTAAAAAGTTGAAGAATTGTATGTATTTTTCCGGGAGGTTGGTTTTTTTGAGGTCATGAATTAGGATTTCGGGGACCACATGGTCAAATGCACCATCTATGTCTAAAAAGGCACTGACAAAGTAGTTGTTGTTTAGTCTAGCTGAGTAGATGTCTGTTGTTAAGATGGCCAGGTTGTCCCAGCAACTTCTGGTCTTCCTAAACCCGTATTGCTGTTTGGGTATAATTTCTTGCGTTTCAGCCCACCAATTTACTCTGGACATCAACATCTTTTCAAATAATTTCAGCATGCAAGAAGCAAGAGATATTGGTCTAAACTTTCCAGGAGTGGCTTTATGTAGTAGAAAGACCAGTATAATGCTCCACGAGGCTGGAAATTGACTATTCTTGAAAAATGAATTAAAGCAGTACAGTAAAATTTCATTGTATGAGTCTGGTAATTTTTTTATGATATCATATGTGATTTGATCAAGTCCAGGGCTGGACTGAGCTTTGGAGTTTTTGATTTGATTATTAAGTTCCTTTAAATTGAAGTCTTCCTTCATGAAGCTGAAGTTAAAATTGGTATTTCGATTGAATTGTGCTCGGTTGGTAGACTGGGTTGATTGAGCGCTATTGGAAGAAGTACTTGTATCTCTATTGGGTGTGAATGGATTCTCATTGTTGTCTTGGTCAGATTGCAATCTTGTGATGTTGTTTATGACTTCTTGTGACAGCAAAATTTTAGAGCTGTTGTGACAGAACGTATTTATAAATTCTTTTTTTAAAACTCCGTCTAGTTGGTCTTGTTGGGTTATGTGTTGGAGGGTAGACATAGCTTTATTTTTGAAAGCTTTGATTTTGTTCCAAATTGCGTTTGGTGGAGTATTTCGATTGATAGTTCCACAGAAGGCTTTCCAGCCATCTTTCTTGGCTTTTCTAAGAATACGTCTGGTTTCTGCTTCTTGCCTCTTCATGGCTAAATAGTTTTCGTAGCTACCGTTTATTCTGAAGTTAGAGTAAGTTAATTTTCTCTTATGAACTGCCTTAGCGCAGTCCGGGGTCCACCAGGGAGCTGGAGACTTATGTGGTCTTTTGATGTTAGTTTTTGTATGTGCATTAGATGCTTGTTTGTTTGTTTTATCCTGAGATGTTTGGTTGTGACTGAGACCGTTTATAATCGTACTTACTAGTTTTTCGTATGCTTTTGTTGCGTCAGGGTACAGTTTGGTGATGTTTTCTAGTTCACTATCTAGATGCTTATAGAATTCCTCCCAGTTTACTCCTTTTATTTTGAATTTATGTTTAAAAAACTTGTATTCATCACCAGAGGTTCCAATTTTTATTTCAATCGGATAATGATCGCTGTTCATCGCATCTGTTAAGACAGACCATGAGCACGAAATGGCAAGGTAAACGGATACCAGAGTCAGGTCGATTGCTGATGGATGTTGATTCGGGTTGTTGATGTAAGTAGGAGAGCCATCATTCAGTATGTGTAAGTCATTCTCAAAAGCCGCATCGAATATATTATTCCCGCTTCTGCAATTTCTCCCACAACCCCAAGAAGTGTGATGAGAGTTGAAATCTCCTCCAATCAGTATGGAGCTATCGTGGATTTTAGCTTCATCAGAAAGTTTCTTGATGTGTGATTCAGAAAGTTGAAATGTTGGATGCTTGTAGATATTAGCTATTAAAATTTTACCATGTGCAGTGTTGAGGAGAATTGCCATCGTGTTGTAACAATCGGTACACCTGAGTCACCACTCAACTGAACCTTAAATTCAGTTATTTTTCTCTTATTTTTTTTTTATTTTATAAGAATTAACCTGGAGAATTCGAAGCACACTCACCAAAGATACAATAATACAGGAGTATCCGCACTTGTGTATATGTGCATGAGTTTGTACATATGTGAGTGTTATACGTATGCGTACGTTGACCATATATGGATATCTATGACGTATTTTGGGCTTGCTCTGAATTCCTACAGAAAGGTATGCGAGTATGAGCGGTCAAGTTACAAGAGAGAGAGACGTAGATAAGAACAAGCAACTAGAAAATAGTACGTCTTTCTTTCTCTATGCACAGCTGCACCACTACGGCCGATCCCTTATAAAGAATCCACAGACTCAATGTCTTCCAGATGTCCCACGAAAAGATTTCTCTGAATCTTCCGCGGCCGCGAGTCCCTTGTCATCATAAAAGTCACCGAAAAGGGCTCAATAAATTTGTCAAAACATTTCCCTGTTCTAGTTCAACTCAAATTTTTACGACCTTTCTATTTTAACCATCTGTTACCAATGGGCCTCACGTCTCCCGCGGATCCTTACTATTTCTTTTCCAATGTAGAAATCTATCTCTTATTTTATTTTATTTTTAGTTTTTAATTGCATTTCTCAGAAATGTCCAAAATATCGGTAATAAATGTCACTATATATTTTGGAGAAACATCGTTTTTACAGAATCTCACGGTCTCCCGCGGATTCTTACTTTTCCCTTTTCCACCATAGGAAGCTCTTCTATTTTAAATTTTAATTACATTTCTCGGAATCACCTAAAATATTGATAATAAATGTCATCATAGACACGCAGTCTCTAAAAATTTATATGGTCCCCCACAGAACCTCTCCGTTCCTTCACCTATCACTAAAGATTTTTCATCTCAATTTTGTATTATTTTTAAAATTATATTTTCCTAGAGTATGTAATATATCGATCATAAATGTCATCATATATTCATTACTTTATTTTTAAGCAGTACACCACGGACTTATTTTTCTATTTACATCCTGTTTACTACAAAATTCCAAGAACTCCCGTAATAAAATGTCATTCTCAGCTGTCTAAAAGAAATCAAACCCTTCTTTATTATTGTCTTCTTCGTCTTTAACCTATGCAAGAGGCATCTTCGGCCCCACTTTTCTTTCAAACTTTTTCATATAAAAACTCCGGAAAAATAATCAAAGTCAGTCATTACCGCCACAACTAAAACCCTTGTCGAATCTATCCGCGAGTAAGAATCCAAAATTCGTTCTCGTGACGCTCCACGCCTAGGCAATCGGGGGTCCTAGATCGATAATCGGATTCATCCACGAGTAAGACTCACTGAGTCGATTTCAAAATTCGTTCTCGTGACGCTCCACGCTTAGGCAATCAGGGGTCCTAGATCGATAATCGCAACTCGATTCTTTCATTTAAAATATAAATTACGCGACTTGAATTTTATTCTTAAAACCTTTCCTCGTGAGGTCCTACGCCTAGGCATCTGGACTCCTAGGTTGGATACCTAGAGTAAAATCATTTGAGTTCGCGATAAAATTAACTAAACTCTTTCACGTGACGTCCACCGCTTAAGCAATCGGAGTCCTTGTTCGGGGATAGTTAATACTTCTTATAACAATCATTTAAAGAATATATATATATATATATATATCATCGTAAATTCACTAGAAAGCAAAGTCGGCCTATCGGTTCAGCGTGCATAGCATTCTCGTGAAAAGATTTAATCTGTAAATCTCGATAAAAACCATAAAAACATTGTAAACTCTTGTGTACACAAGATTCAAATTGGTGAATCTGAAGTGAGTGTGTGTGCAGGTATATCAACCCATTGGGGTAAGTTCATTATTATAATATTTTGTAAAATTAAAATCTGTCAATATACTACACATGTTTTTGTATACATTTGTCTTTTCATTTACTGTCCTTTTCTCTGGCATTCGAGTGCTGGTAATTTAAGTCATAGTAACTTTAAAGTAAGACAGAGAAAGAACACGGTCTTCTCGAGGGCCCATATTCATCGACCCAATTTCCCTCTCGCTTAGAAAATCCCTGACCTACCCTAACGCCACGCAGGTCATTGAACGGGACCGTCTATAGTTCATCCGCTCGGTACAATTAGACAAATAAGTTGTAGAGTAACACGAAATTATAACATTTTTATATCAGCCACGCGATTGTAGTTCCTTGGTTGGATGACAGAATAAAATAATTTCATACATTAATTAATTAATTGATAATCGGTGCTTAAATCCCTATATTCTCACACTAACCACGTGAGGTTCAATCGAACTCCTTGGCTGAGTTATAGAAAGGGGAAAATCGGCATTCTGATATTAAATAATAGGTTTAAAATTATCCTTTCGCCCGTCGCCTTCACTCACTTCGATCGTGACAGTCGAAAAATTTGGTGACAGCGGTAGGACACGCTGGTGAATTGTTCTTTATCAAAATTTTACAATTTTATTCGATTCTTATAATTATAAAAAAAAATATTCAACGTTCTGCCTTGTTGAAATTTCTGAGTTAGATTTCAACTTGTAATTTTAAGTATTCAATTCCCAAAACCTTAATCCTCAAAATTTTAAATACAAAATTTTTTTAATTCCTAGATTTTAAAAATAAAAACCCTTCAAAATTGAAGATAAAAATATTCACTATTTGTCTCAAAAGGAATCTCTTTTACAAATTTTCTTCATAATTTAAAACATTCGTATTGAATTTGAAAAGCGAAATCTTTCTCTTAACATTTAAAAATAAAAATAACTCCAATTCAGTTTTCTTAACTCCATCATTGAAATTAATTACCGAAACAATTATCTCAAATTTTCAAATAATTTCGCTAAAAATCGCAGAAAATCAAAACGCGTCGAAATCAATTTTAATAAATTTAAAAATATTTGAACGCCAAAACCTATAAACTTTACCTGAAATCTTTTTTTATACTAATTTCTGTTAATCTTTTTAATAAAATCCTGGAGTAAATCTTTAAATCACTCCTAGGACTCTTTTCTTAAAATTCTTGTGCAATAAAATTTTTTTTTATTATTCTGTTTTTAAAACTTATTTTCATTTCCCTTTAAAAGAAAAAAAAAAAAAAATCTTCAACCTTTACTATATTTTCAAAAAGAAAAATAAAAGCTTTAGTTGGAAAGTGCTGTACTTTCAGTTTAATAAATTCAAATTTATTGTTACCTACAATTTTACTAGCTACACAAATTATAACTACTACACGTTTATGCCCAACTCATCTAAACTAAAACGTACTAAACGAACTAAAATTAAATATCACATCGAAAGATTAGTTGCAATCATAGAAGACGCACCATCGTGCCCTTTTATACAAAAATATTTACACGCAAATCGATCACAAAGTTTTATTAATTACAAACTTATATCAATCGACATACTTAAAAGATTTTTGAAATTTAATTATAGATTATCGCCTCTTGACCCGCGTATGCAAGTATTAGACGAAAACTCAATTTATTACAGATAAATTCAGTTATTAAATTTAGAATCAATTTCAGTGAAAGTAAATTTGTAATTTTCTAGGGATAAGGTGATTCATAAATAGATGAATAAATAAATAAATTCCTTATTTTATAATACCACTGAGTTTTGCGTTCAAACAACATGCTATCTTTTGCACCCGAAAATTGCAAGTCATCTTTAGTAAACCTTGAATTATCCATCACTCACTCATAATTCATCTCAGTAATTGCGGTTGCTTAGAATTGCGCAGACTTTTTGTCGCATTCTATTCAATCTATCAGCGAATCAACTGGGATTGCGCAGACTTATTGTCGCACTCCAGGCGACTCACTCATTATTCACTCATCTATCCACCTTCAAGGAACCATAAAACTTGTAATATTTCGTAAGATCAGTTATCTTAGTATTCCTACTATTTAATTGATTTGTGGAGCAATCGTGAAAGTGTCTTGTCCGTACAACTTAGAAATATCTAATGAAACGCGGTAAACGCGCTGGAAGAAAATACCAGTTACGAAAATTGGTCGCAATATACCATAGAGGAGAGTTACCATACACTCCCGTAACAATACCATTATCCTTACAAAACCCAGCAAATACTTCACAAAATCAGGAAACAAATCACCCACATTCGGAAGAGAAAAATATTTGTAATTTCACGAAATAAACCTATTTCACTTACATTTTTACACACAAGTTAAAACAATATTCAATGAGAACCAGAAAACTCGCCGAAAAATTTCAGATACGAAAGTTAATAGCGATACTAGATAAGGGATCACTGGGTCTGTATCCTGTAAAAAGGAAAATTTAACAAATACTGTAAACACTCAGGAAATAGATAATTCACCGGACAACGATATCGATAAAAATCCTAAAATTCAGGATAAACAAACACAGACAGTCACAACATCTTATTCAAGTAATTAATAAATCTTAAACACTACTCACTTCACACAAAAATAAACTCAATACAAGCTATTCAAATTTTGTAATAATTAATTAGTAAATAAATTTTTGTCCTGGTCAATGTAACTTTTACTTGTGTCTGACTATTACAGATAGAGTTTCTTGCTAACTTCGTACTATTTACCAAATTCTCATTCTTACTATCTCTATATTACTTCTATAACCTTTCCCCAAGTAATTGATCAAAATGAATCCACCAGCCAATGATGGATTACATCCACAGGCTAACAATAATGATTTAGATCAACAAGTCCATAATATCACCCGCCACGCGAACATTACGGATCAAATGATTACGTCCCTCGGGGAAAGTATGACATTGCATCAAGCGTTAATGCAAGTCCCGAGTTTTGACGGTAAAAACATGCCTTTACAAGCGTTCTTACAGGACGTAGAAAATGGCCTTACAATCGTATCAGAAAATCTCGTAAACACTTATTTTAATGGAGTAAAATCTAAACTCAAGAATACAGCTAGAGACGCAATTGCAGATAAAAGAATTAATACAATGAATACTCTGAGAGACGCGCTTAAAGAATATTTCGCCACTAAGAAAACGTATCCACAATATTGCGCGGATATTCAAGCCATTCGACTCAAGCAAAATGAGTCGATCCTGAGTTACTATACCCGAATAAAGAAAATTCGCGCAAATGCAATAACTGCACTAAACGAAAGCTTTAACAATGACGCTGAGGTAGCTGCGATGAAGAAAATGTTAGACGGATTAGCACTCGAGTCATTTAAACGCGGACTACCGGACGATTTAATATACGGAGTAAGTGTCCAAAATCCTGGTACTCTCGACGATGCATATGAAATTGCATTACGGCTCGAGGAAGACCTGAGAGGTAGCTCTCACCGTAATTCTAATTATTTAGCTTACACGCAATCTGAATCCGCGAATCTTGACCTACCGCGTAGAACTCGAATGGTCAGTTTTCAAGACGAAGAGCGTCGAAACACAATACCGTTTAGATTCGCTCGCGAAGACAATACTAGATCTTCTAACTCGTATAGTAGATCTCCGGTGCGAGATACGACACCACCACGTGATAAACGTAATTATTCTGAGCGTAGTAGTTCAGAACCTTATCTTTCACGAAGTCGATCACCTGGGAGTTACTACCCCTATTATCCTCCACCGGGCTACTTCCTCCCAATACCATATATACTTCCTATGCCATACCAATACCCACCTCCTGGAGCATATCCACCTCCAGTTTCTTATAACCCATCATACTACCCGAATTATCCTCCTCAGGACAACAATCAAAGTAGTCCCAATAATAATTACAACAATAGTAACCCCAACTACTACAATAATCGTAATAATTATGATAATAATAATAACAATAATAATCAAAGATATGGCAATAACGGTTATAATAATTACAATAGAAATAATTACGGGTATAACAATAATACCGGTAATACCCAAAACCAGCAAAATAATTCGAGACCAAACTTCCCTGCACCTCCTAAGGAGCCTTTAAACTCCAACGCGGTTCGGCGGAACGACGCGACGCCGAACAGCGCGAACCCCATGGAAGCGCGTCCCCCAACAATCAGATTCTTAACAGTCGAAAATTCATAATGTGGTCTGAAGTCCAGGGTAGAGGACCAGTCGTCACTCTAACAGCCCCTGAGTTGCGAAACGGCAGAGCTCGTTTCCTAGTTGATACAGGTGCTGACATAAATGTAATTAGAAAAGATGCGCTGGCCCCTCGCACAGTAATTGATACCTGGGACTCTGTTTCAATAAAAGGGATCACTACGGAACGACTTGATACTCTGGGTACAACAGAGATCACATTCTTCTCAAATCCCGAGAAATTTCATGTTCTCGAGAATCCACTACCTATTCCAACTGACGGAATAATTGGTATTGACTTTCTAACAAATGAAAAGGTTGAAATATCTTTTCATCATAATACCATAGTCGCAGATTCCGAACCTATACATCCGATTCCGCTCGAAAATACTAACGGTGACCCATTCGATACACCACAAATAACCACACTCCAATTAGAAGACGAACCCTCGATACTTGTATTGAAAGCACGAACTCGCACAATAGTTCCAATCAATCTCTGCAAAACAGATTTGAAAACTGGATTTTTGCCCCGCATTGAAACTCGCGAGAATATCTTTATTGGTAATGCTTTGGTTACAAATAATAATAATACTTGCTACGTCTATGCAATTAATGCCTATGAAGATGACATAAAATTAGTTGTACCTCCTCAAGAAATTATTCCCTTTGAATGTGACGGTAGCTCTGAAGATTTCTTTGACGATTCTGAAGAAAGTGACGTTCCCGAAACCGATCAAGATAGATTTGAGCGAATATGTGCCAGTCTCCGGCTTGATCATTTAAACGTACTAGAAAGAGAGCATGTGCACGAACTTATCAGAGAATTTCCGCTTCTTTTTCACCTTCCTGGAGACGATCTCCCTACTACTACGATGATGACACATTCTATTCCGACTGTTGACGAAGTTCCTATATCTGTCAGATAATATCGTTTTTCACCTGTACATAAGGAAGAAATTGCCCGACAGGTGAATAAGCTGCTAAATGACGGTGTAATAACTGAATCTGTTTCCCCATATAATTCACCACTTTGGATAGTTCCAAAGAAACCAGATTCCAAAGGTAATAAACGTTGGCGTATGGTAATCGATTTTCGTCAATTAAATGAGAAAACCATAGGCGACGCTTATCCCCTTCCAAACATAGTCGAAATTCTTGACAGACTCGGAGGAGCTAAGTATTTTTCAGTATTTGATTTAGCTAGTGGTTTCCATCAAATTAAAATGGATCCAAAAGACCAGCAGAAAACTGCATTTAGTACCCCTAATGGCCACTATGAATATACGAGAATGCCATTTGGACTGAAAAATGCTCCAGCTACCTTCCAGCGACTTATGGACAGAGTTCTTCTAGGTCTACAAGACGTTGAACTCTTCGTATATCTCGATGACGTTGTTATTTTTGCATCATCACTCGAAGAGCATGACAAACGTGTCCGGCGACTTTTTAATAGACTAGTTCAGGCTAATCTAGTCCTACAATCTGACAAGTGTGAATTTTTGAATCTCGAAGTCGCATACCTTGGTCATATTATTGGCAATGGTGGTGTGCGCCCAGATCCAAAGAAAACAGAAGCCATCGAGAAATTTCCCAGACCAAAAACCGTAACAAACATTAGACAGTTTCTCAGTCTAACTGGATACTATCGGCGTTTTGTCGAAAAGTTCTCGGGGCGTGCAAAACCGTTAACAGAATTGCTGAAGAAAGATAATCCGTTCATCTGGACTACAGCTCAACAAGAGAGTTTTGATGACTTGCGTAAAGCATTATGCACATCTCCAGTTCTGCAATATCCTGACTTTTCTCAACCTTTTATACTTACTACCGACGCTTCAGATTTCGCTATTGGTGCCGTACTTAGTCAAGGGAAAATTGGTGAAGACAGGCCAATAGCATATTTATCAAGACTTCTTAAACCAGCCGAAAGAAACTATACGACAACTGAGAAAGAAAGTTTGGCAGTTATTTATGGTATTCTACATTTTCGACCATACTTATACGGTCGGAGATTCACTCTTGTATGTGATCACGAACCATTGAAATGGACCGACTCTGTCAAGCCACCTGTTCAACGCTTGGTCCGATGGAGAACAAGACTCAGAGAGTATGAGTATGTTTTCTATTATAAGCCAGGACGATTGAATTTAAATGCAGATGCATTGTCAAGAAATCCTGTTATTATGGTATTACCTACGACCAAGTCTGAAACAGCCGCCAGACAATCTAGCTCAATCGCCAAGCATTTAGAGCGATTGCGATCATCCGCTACAAATGCAGCAATAGCGAACGCTAGCACTATAGGTGAGAGAGTAAGGTTGCGAAGATTAGCAAGTGACCCTTCATTAGCACCTCCGCCTCCAATCCAGCGTGCGAAAACAATAGCCCGAATTCCAATATCTCAACCAGAAACACGTAAGGTTGGTCGACCTTCAAAGCAATCACAGACCACTCAACCAGTGGCTCCAGCACCACCAGTGCCTCACGGTAGAAGTAGTGCTTTTCCTAGCCTCACAACTAATCGTATTCCACCTTCCAAAAGTTCTGATAAACCGGGACCATTATCCACAAAAACTCGATCGACTGATTATCAATTGACGTATGTGAATAATCAAGAAGACGAAGAAACTCCTTCATTAACTGAACCTGTCCAGGTACCGCCACCTAAAAATGTTGTCGAAATGTCACCTGGACCGTCATCAGAAAATGAAAACTACTACTGGGATCGACGTGGTGAAAATCCATCATATGAATCTCCACGACCTGAGGGTCCTGGTAAGGCACCAGAACCTCAGCCCGGCAGACCATCTGGCATAACCTTTCGACATCCTGCAGGGCGATCAACCCCCGCAGTTACTTCTGAAGGATCAACATCAGGATCAGATATTGACGAAAGAATACCGCCAGGAGCAGCAAGTAGACGATGGGCTAATTTACCACCTATCAACGAAAGTTTTTCAAGTACAGATACGGATGAAGAAATTGAAGTACCCCAACCACAACCAGTACGAAGAAAATCCGTAGCTGAAACTGTTCCTTGTGAATTGTTTTACCCTGGAATGAAAAATATTGAGAGTAAACTAACCCTACATACATCTAATGAAAATCTGACATATTTCAGGGACAACTACTTGCACTTTATTTTCGCTGACTGCGAGCTTACAACTATTACATCACGACTATTGATAGAGACAGACAAAATAGATCCTCAAGATCTAAAATTGAAAAAGCCAAAAATTAATCAGGTACTTATAACACCGCATGGTAAGCATAGAATTCTTAGTGCGGTGTTGAAAAAGAATCACTTTGACTCATTTTCCATACAAGAATTGAAAGACGTACTAAAAACTGTCAAAAATGTATTAAACCATTATAACATAAAATCATTACGAATCTCAAAGCCAGGAGATATGTTGGAAGGCTTGAGCCAATCAATCGTCATTGACCTTCTCAAGGAATGCCTCAGTGACTGTGAATGTTCGCTGACTATTTGTCATGGAAGTGTAACAATGCCTGACGAAGATGTCCGTCGAGATATCATTGCAGAGTATCATGAAAGTTTGACGGGTGGTCATAAAGGCATCACCAAAACATATCGAAGAATCCGTGAACGTTTCTACTGGCCTAACATGCGAGACGACGTCACAGAATTCATCCGAACCTGCAGAAGTTGTCAAGAGCAAAAATTAGTCCGAATTAAGACTAAGGAGCCAATGATAATCACTGAAACTCCAGCAGAACCCTTTGATAAAATATCAATCGATACAGTTGGTCCATTACCCTTAACACCATCAGGTAATATGCATATTTTGACGGTACAAGACAATCTCACAAAATATTGTATAGCTGTACCGATTCCTAACATAAAAGCTGAAACCATTGCAGATGCACTTGCACGAAATGTAATAATTCAGTTCGGATCACCTCGTGTTATATTGAGCGACCAAGGTCGGTCATTCGTTGGTAAAATATTTCATCATTTGGCTAAAATCTTTAAAATTAAACAGGTTACTACCTCAGGGTATCATCCACAAACTAATGGAGCCCTAGAGCGTAGTCACATCGTGTTGGCAGAATTTATTAAACATTATGTAAATAAATATGATGACTGGGACAAACTCGTTCCTTTTGAAATGTTTTCATATAACACTTCTGTACACGAATCCACAAATTTCACTCCTTTCGAACTTATATACGGTAAAAGAGCTCGTATACCTAGTTCCTTTCCACCGCCTGATAAAACCGAAACTTATGGTTCGTATTTACATGATCTAGTCAACCGTATGGATGACATGAGACAATTCGTGGCTTCTAGTTTAATTAAATCTAAACACCGATCTAAACGTTACTATGACGCTCACCTGAACCCCAGTACCTTGAATGTTGGAGATCAGGTTTATGCTATAAAAGAACCACGAAAAGGTAAATTTGATTCACACTATAAAGGCCCTTATGTTATAGTTGAACTATTAGATAATAATACAGCTATAATAGAGGATGAAAGGGGTAAACGATCACTTAAGCATGTGGATAAGTTAAAAATATGTAACACTAGAAATTCAACTAACTCTAACACTGATACACAATCTGACTAACGCAATTACTACTTCCTATTTGTTCTATTAATCATCACGTTTTAGTTAAATAAATCACTACAGGTAAACATTATGGAGCTTGCAAAGATTATTCTCTGGTTAACATCTGCAATCCAACTGGCACGCGGATTCATCGCTTATGATTGCGGGACTCCGTCGATAAATGTCACTTCGCTATCCTTGCTAGATATTAAGGATTGCAATATACCTACTGGGAAGCCTACAATAAAAGACACCCGAGTCCAGTTACTGCAATCCACTAGTTTTTCAAACATTAAAATCATTCAATGCAAACTTACTATTTAACGCACTATTTATCATTGCGGGAAGCTTGATCATCTATTTGGAGAAGTAAACAATAACATGGAATTTGTTCATGAATTGAGCCACGAAACTTGTAAGACCATCCATGAGACCGGAATTTTTATGTATCGCGACGCAACACATGCAGGGATACAAAAGAACGCAACGACCAGATTCCCAATTACTCTAGCAGGCTCATTTACGGCCGGTGGTTGGTGTAATAGGGGAACATACTCCGACGCTTACGGTAACTGGGAAGATGTTACTGTAACCGGGTATGCCACCTTCACTTTACAAGACTACTACACTCCAATTAATTTGGACCAAAACGAAATAATATTAAGATCTGGAGTTCGCTGCAAATATCAACACGGTAAGTGTATGGATATCGAAGGAGGAAATACCTTCTGGGATTTACTGCCTCCAGATCGATGTAATTCACGGAAGTTCTCTATACTCTACGAAGGATCTGCAAATAAAATACAAGATCATACCAACCGGAAGTTTGGAGAGGAAGTATATTCAGTCACTACTGGAGGTGTAACATTCGCACTAACAGCTAAAGGTCATATTTCCAACTGTGCAACTAAATTAATCAAGACAGAACATCCGAGACTCTTTATACTCGACTCTGACAATAGTGAATTCTTCCACGACGCCAATCGCATAGACACCAAATCAATGGATCTCTTCACATACGTAAATACGAAGTTTGTCTACCTCGAACGACATGTGCAGAGTCAAGTTATGATGCTTTACCATGACATGATCAGACAAGAATGTGAACTCGAAAAGAAGGTCCTACAAAATGCACTCATCCTAGCCACTCTGGCACCTGACGAATTTGCATTCCAGTTTATGAAGAAGCCTGGATACATAGCGCACGTGTCAGGCGAAGTAATAAGATTCGCTAAATGTATAGCTGTTGATGTAAGACGACGGGACACGAAAGAATGCTATCAAGAATTGCCGGTACTCCGAGGCAATGATACATACTATATGTTGCCACGAACGCACATATTAGTCTAAACTGGAACGCAAATAGACTGTAATCCTTTATTAGCGCCAATGTATCGACTAGAAGACTCATGGTATGAGTTGAATCCGAAACTGTCATCAGTCCCCAATCCGGAACAGCTCACTGCTTCAACGAATCATTCTTGGAAGTATATTCCCGCCCAAGGATTGGCAACAGGCGGTATCTATTCAGACAACGACATTGTAAAGCTCAAGGACTACATGATGTCCCCATTGGAACAAACTGCGGTACTAAACACTATTGCCAGAGGTGCGACGGGTCAATACGTGGCTGACAACAATATCAAGATTAATAATCTACTGGATGAAGAAGCCATTAGGCTGTCTCTCGCGAAAGCCTGGGGAAAGGTGTATAATTTCTTCAACACCATAGGCACATTCAGCGTAACACTCTTTGGAGTCTACCTTACGTTCAAAGCGATAAAGTTCGCAATGGACACTTTAATCCACGGCTACGCGCTGCATACTGTTTACGGATGGAGCGTGTGGTTGATAGGAGCATTATGGGACTCTGTAACTAACCTTCTGTTACATCTACCAAAGACTGGAAAAGGTTATATACCTGAGGACGAAGAGTCATCACAAACGAAGGAAGGAAGTCAAGATGCAAACCATGCTCGACCTATCTATCCGTATTTGCCATATGCACCGCCAGATCATACTAGGGAAGTTATCTATGCTGCCCCTAGAACTCGAACAGTGAACACTCAGTCTAACATTACTGGAGTAGCTGACTCTAATGAACTCCAGATTCCAAATAAAAATCTACGACAACCTCCAAACTAATCCCATGCATGCCGCATGCCCATCTTCTTTAATTTAATTTTAAGATTAGTGTAAGCTCTCTCAACGTCAAGAATACAGTAAGAATTTAAAATAACTACTTTTAGCAAACAACATGGCGGCATTACAATGGATTCTTATTAATGTCATCATCATTGTGTCCAACGTAAGGGGAAGTGCAGTCCACTTAAGACCCATGCAACCCAGTGCAGGACTTTATTATGAGCATTTGAAGGATGTTTACCTTGCTCCAGAAGAATGGAAACTAACTACTATAATGAACTTGGACTTTCTGGAACAACGAATTCCCTCTATAACAGACATAGAAATTCTTGGACTTTATCAACATTGCCTGACATCAATTGCAGAATCGGAATTCCGATACTACATAAGGCTCGAAGACTACAAGCGCATGTCTCGAAAATTATTCAAGCAGATGGAAGTAATAAGACAATTGGTTGATCCAGACCAAACACAAAACCGTTTTTCGCCAAAAGACCCAAGCGTGAAATCTCTCCTCCAAGATTTTCTCCAAAAATTCGATGAAATCATTTCCGCTTCTCAATCAGATGACGCGATGATAACTGAAAATAAAGGGCAAATCATTTATTCTGACATATACGAGGACCTGATACGGCTAGCATTTCAACACAAGACTTACTACAAATTTTCGGAGCCTATAAAGAATATGACTGGTCCATTGTCTGAACAAAATATATCACACTCAAGGTATATTGAACGCCTAAGTGCTTGGAGCGTATATACTCAAGCTTATTTCGAGGAATATCTTAATCTCATAAAAAATGTCATTGAAGCAATAAACCTCGTTCTGGTTGGAAAATTCCCACCACAGCTTCTTAGCCCAAAAAGAATCTTTGAAGCTGTGGAAACGTTTCTCAACAAGAATCCGCAGTACCGGATCCCAATAGAAACAGAAGATCTGTATAATAAGGAAGCCTCCAAATTAATGAAGTTCGAGCATAAGTTTTACAAGGATAACCTAATTCTGACACTTCGCCTACCTTTAGTGCAGTTACTTAAATACAATTTGTACAAACTTCATCCTTATCCGGTTCGTCAAATTTTTGGAAATAATTCTAAAGGATCCGCCTATATACAACCCCGATCGGATTATGTGATGATGTTCTCAAATCATGAATGGTACACGTTAGTTCAAGAGGACGAACTTAAGCAATGTCAAGAATTAAGGAATCCCTCTATATGCAAACCCAACTTTGTAATATACGAAACAGCTATCCATCCTTCATGTGAAGCTGATTTGTTCGCAAGTTCAAGACTCGATTCGTTCAGCAGGTGCGACATCAGATTGAGTAAAACTCATTATCTGTTCTGGAAATCCTTAAAAGAAATTAAGGGATGGATATACTCCATACCTCATCTAAGCTTGCTTCAAGTCTCACGTCATGGAAGTTCCACTGAATACATAAAAATATCCGGTATGGGAACTCTCACCCTTAGCCCTGGTTATTCTGCAAGAATCGGTTATACTACCCTGTATGGGTCAGAAGACTCAACGGCCCTACTACAACCTCAACCGAAGATCGGGCTTAATTTTACGCAATTACTTCCTGAAATTCACAAATATCGACCTCTCAGCTCGGTCAATTACAACGACGACAGTCCAACGCCCGTATCACTCATCGATTCCTATGGATTTCTTTCCTACGTCTACACCTTAAAACAAATAGAACAAGAATTACAACTTATCGAACCAATCTAAACGCATGAAGATTTACAACTTTATCTCTTGCATGGAATATTAATTACTACCTTAGTCATAACGGTGTATTTAATCTTTCTAACACGAAAACTAACTTACAAACTATTTCTTTGCTATACTAGGAACAATTCTCCTGTTGTAAGCACTAAATCGACTTATCAAAGAAGCATCATAGTCGACGACGGGGTCGACCAAAATCTTGCAGCAATAATCGAAGCTTTACCTTCGACGTCTCCTACACATAATAATGAATTATGTGTAAAGGTCTTATCGAAAACAGACTCGACACTGACCAAGAGCGAGACGCTCGTATAAACGAACGTCAAATACAATCTGAATATCAAAGAGGTTTCGAAGATTTCCATCGACTAACTGCTCACTTCATCCTTCGAAATTTCTGGAGAACAGCACAAGTTAAGCGAGCATTCAGACAACATCTAAGATCCAGAAACGATTTAATACACCAGGACTTTTTCAACGACGAGGCCCACGACTTCGATCCAGCAACAGATTTTAAACTTTACGACAAATATTTGCAACCATTCAAAATAAGAAAACCTTCTTCATTAAGTCGCGAAGACCTCGAAAACGCCTGCCTATTCAGCGAATACAAGGCTCTCAGAAATAGTTATCTGCGAGTTTATTGGTCAGAAAATTTACTATACCGTTGTACACGTGTTAGTTATCAAAGAAGTTCAGCTTACAACCAGTTCGACGAATTACGAGACACGTTCTTCTTCTTTCTTTGCGGAGTAAATAAAACAAATACTGCTGTAAAGTGATATGGATATAGTTATTGATATCCAAGGATTCTGGAGTAACAAGGAAGAATTTATCCCAAAGGAAGTTGCCCTGGTTGCTACCACCGAAGACATTTTAGGCCACTGGATAATAGAACAGCCTTTTCCATATCATAAACTGACACCACGAAATCAGCAAAGAAACGACTGGGTAACGGAAAAACATCACGGTATTCATTGGGAAGACGGTGATACCCAACTCCAAGAAGTAATAAATATCCTTAAAAATTACGCTAAGAACGCAAGGAAAGTCTACACTAAAGGATCAATTAAAGCTACTTATCTACAAAAGATCCTGAATCGTGACATTGTAAACTTAGAGATTAAAAATTATAATTGTCCTAAGTTTGACGTAATTCGCACCTCGTCAACTACCTGCACGACTCATGGACTCAGGAAAAATTACTACTGTGCTTTAACTAACGCCATCTGCATAAGACAGTGGGTACGAGATCATCAGTTAAAATCTTTTCCTTTATAAAACAAGCAATATGTCTCTAGAAACAACAGACGAATACTCTTCTAGAAGTCGTCCCCTTGGTATAGACACCTTGTTCATCTATCTCGCCTCCTTAATTGTAATACGAGAACATTGGCATCGACGTATGTGTCTAAGAGCCTTAAGACGTTTACGTCGCAGCGACCTATATAAGAATCATCCGAATCCATGGACTCTAGAAGCCGATCTCTGCACCCCTTGTGGATCCCTACTCATAAAAACTACTGATAATATCGAGCCTAGTTGTAAAGAAATACAAGCTGCATGGATCATAGCCCAGGATAAGGATATCAGAACTCAATTCATGAGGAATTACTGGATTAGTCATCGTTATTTAAAAACCCAACGCAAGTATAAGAAAATTCGAGCCCAGTACGTGCATCCCCTTTCCAATCTCGACCTACCACAGCTGTTTGGAGAAATACCATGGGCAACCGACAACATAGACCTACCTGATAACTATCCGATAAACTGCGCTTACAGATTGATAAATTTATTGATGGTGGGACACTTCTACCAGCGAGAAAGCACTCAGATTTATTTAGATGCGATAATTGATAATTATAAGCAACCTTTTAAATCCTTAACCACCGACTTACAGGAAACATTTTCTCTTCCTCAACTGTTGGATGATCTCATATCTTGGAGTAATGAAAGAGAAAATCGTGCAAGTCCTACGTCCATCAATCTGCAATATTCATCACCATCAACCTCTTCAATTCGTAAAGACCAGAGGCTCCGTTACCATCCATACTTGATACCTCAAAATCACGTAGAACTACTAGAGAATCTTGACGATATAGAACTAAGTTCCCCAAATTCAACTACGAACGGGAATCACAGCAACAAGAGAAGGAAAATACAACGTTGGCATCGACCAGTCAAAAGGCAGACCCATATACACCCAGTTACAAGAAGGTATTCTCGAATTAGAACAATCCATAAGAAAAGGTGTATCAATAACAACCACCCGACTGTAAGTTAACTGGAAAAGTAAGATACCAGCGTATATAATCACATAATATCATATATCCAAGAACTAACAAAATAAAATCATTACTAACACAATGAATACACATGTACTAAACCATGTAAACACTCTTATCAATAGGATCATAATTTTTCCTCTGGATACGAGTGGGTACAAATAAATAAAAAAAAAAAAACCCAAAAACACAAAAGGAAAAAAAAATTTATATATATAACTCTTCGACTTCTTAATTTACTAACATATACTAAGGAAACACATACATTAACCCATACACTTATTACCTAATATACACCTATTTGACTCAGCTAACCATAGTTCAAGTCAAAACATTAACCCTTTAGCGAGAAGACAGAAACTCTAATACAAAAAAAATATATACATATACATATATTTCTATGCGTTTTCCTTCTTCACGTTAATACGACTCTAACAATGCTCCTTACAAATTAACACTAACCCATATGCATGCTAATATATGCAACTATTCCTATTCATGATGATGATTAACTAATTCTTAAAAATCATGGGTACGAATAGACGCATTAACAAATATTTAATCTACACGTAATTTGAAAACGGTATACGAAAAAGACAAGAAAAAATTCCCCAAAATTTGAAACAAAACAAAAAAATATATATATATATATATATATATATATATATATATATATATATATATATATATATATATATATATATATATATATATATATATATATATATATATATAAACTATAATAATCAAATCAGTAGATAGTACCATCTACAATAGCCATGATTAAGTTAAAAGAATTATAACGTATACCGTAATTAATTTCCACGACGGAGACGCGGATTAACCGGTAAACCGTATGCGGTCACCCACGTGTGAAAATAAAAATAATAAATAATAACAAATAAATGATTTTAAATGTTTCATCCAAATTAAAATAAATACTAAGTTATAAACAATAATGAAATTATAAATAATGAACTCTTGGAGTGCCTGAACCAGCTCCTCAGGCTGGGTTAGTGCACGCAGGCGCCAGACCGTTTATCCCAAAACGGACAAAATTTAATTCAGGGGGAAAGTCTGCAAGGAAAATCCGAGCAAGTGACACACGACAAAGCGGACAAACAATTGAGGAAAATAAAATAAAATGAATAATAATAAGAAAAAGAAAAATAGTAAATATATAATAAATAATTATATTACAAATAATAAGTAATATAAGGAAAATGAAATTAAGTTGCAGGAAAAGATCCAGGGAAAATAAATATTAAATTTTCCCCGACAGCTGTTGGTTTCCGTATTTTAATTGAAACAGTACTCAATATAATTAATAATACTTTACAATAAATAATTTTTGTTAAATTAACCACAACACTAACACTCGGTGGTTATAAGAAAATAATAACGTTATATAAATTCAACCCAAGATATATATAATTTAATTTAATTAACACTAGTAATTTTAATATTAAATAAAAAGAAACCAATTATTTTCACTCAAATTTTTCCAGACAACAATAAAAAATAATAATAATAATCTTACTTTATTTTATCTCTCAACACGCTTGAGAGAGAGAAAGACACGGAATTTTTCCTCACTCACACTCAAAAGGATAAATTTCTCGGTACTACCAAATTATAAATATATAACATATAAAGTTAAATAATAATTTTTGCATAAAATCTCGTTAATAATTTTTACCGCTGGGATACATATAATCAAAATAAAATAATTATAATGCTATGCAATTATCTTAAATAATAATAGACGTAAATAATAATTAATAATCTTATACAAATATTCTAAATAAAACAGAAAAATAATAATTATATTAACTCGGGAATTTTTCATCCGAGTGCTGACATCAGTGTCTGAGGAATTTATAAGTACAGCGTGTATCGTATAGCTATTTACACTACCAATGGGTATGGGTATATATATATATATATATATATACCGGCAACGTTTCACGACGTTGCGTATGCTTTTAATATGAATATGTATTTAATTACCAAAAATTTTCACCAACATACGAAATAATATTTAATGATAATCAATAATAATTCTCTCGTGTATCATTCAGTAAATAAGTAATAACTGCAGATGAATAATTTTCTCCGCGGCGACCAACAACTACCGGGGGAGGCTAGCACGTGAAAGTATATTATCCAGCGAAATAAATACAAAGTACTTACTCAAAATCAGCAATAATCAGCAAAAATAATAATCAATATTGTAAATGAAGTAAGGTAATTAATTGTTTGAATTTATTCACCCGGTAAACTTTACTTATTTTAACCAAAAAAGAGAAACTTTATTGCAACAACAAAAATCACGTCCGTACACAACGCTTGTCCGTATCTTTCTAACTTAATTGTCTCAACCTCCACCTGTTGGTCGTCGCACACATGACACTACTGTCCCCATAATCTTTATTATAATTACATTTGTCAGCCCTGGGCCTTACTCAAATTAAAATTATAAATATAAAATATAAACCATAAATCCACAGACAACTGAATGGTACATAATTAATTAATTAAATATATGAACTATTACTCTATATCCTTCATATCGGATAATGAATTAAATAATAGTAACCCAAATAATAAACATCAATTCACGTCATCAGTGGGATGACAAGTTTAAACAAAGTAATGTGTTGTCAATTTTTGGGGCATAATATAATGCTGGATTATGCATCCCAATTAATTCAAAATTATAAAACATAATTAAAACAAACAAAAGTCACGCGTTTGTGCTTAAATCATAAATTATAAAAATAAAAATAAATTAAATCACACATGTGCTCTCTCATACCCTTCGCGCATGCGCGAGCACCGTGTACGGACTGCCGTCTCATCGGCGAAATGGCGGAATGCCCGCGTAACGATTCAAATTTAAATTTATAATTAAAATAATTAACTTAAAACTAAATAAAATCAAATAATTTGAATCGTTACGTGACAGAATATTTGTTTGTTTGTTTGTTAATATTAAAATCTAACCGCATAATGTAAGGTACTAAGATAGCTCGTATAACATGATAGATATATTTATATATATAACCTCTTAATAGGAAAAATGATAATAATGTATCTACTCTGTTAACGAAACGCCATAGGAATATTGTAAGGAAAACAATAACTAAGTATAATAATAAGTTAAAATACCTAAATTTAAAAATGCATGGGCACTTAGACAATATAAGTAATTCAGCTAAATTAAGTATAAAGCTACAATAACTATGTAAACATATAAATTAAAATATATATATATATATATATATATATATATATATATATATATATATATATATATATATATATATATATATATATGTATATACTTTACTATTCTTGACACTAGAGACACATATAATTCAGTAACAGTTCATTTTAGGACAGGACTGATTACTATTCTGAATGTTAATGAGATCTGCGAGATTTAAGTAACCATTTTTCTTGCTTCATGATAAATGTTCGTATTTCCCTGTTTAAAAATATTGATTGAAAAGAATTAAAAGTCATGAAATTTGAATTGCTTTCAACCATTTCAATTCTTTTGTTTGTATATGTAGATATACAGTTTGCATGGAGTGACCGCTTCACAATTCTCTTCAATCAGTATCTCTAACCAGGGTTTATATAGCAACAAGAACTGTGCTGAGAGGTTTGTATACTCTTCTAACATGAACGGTGACTATTTTAACAGAAACCAGTCATATATGTTTCATGTACTGTATGGTACAGCACTGGTTACTGTTTAAAAAGTAATAGTACGTGTTAAGCAATGACTCAATCATGTTCTCAAATATGAATCAGTCATATTAAAATGTATTTTTCCCTATGTTTTTTGTCGATTACTGTTCAGAACAATAACCAGTACCATTTTTTTTTTTCATGTACTATACTTTTTAGTATCAAATGTATAAATGATAATTATTTCTCCGATATTTTAAATATTAAGTAAATAATTTTTTTTTGGTTAAAAAATTTATAAGAAACGCGGTTATTTGTCGCTGACGTACGTAAACTCGGGCGTTGAATTCGTTCGTATTCTCTGCTCAGTGTTTCCAATTACTACCAGTGACTTATTCAATTTATCTTTTTCTTTAATAAAAAAATTTTTATTTTAGTAAAAAAATTAAAATTGTCTTTTCGTATAAGCTTGTTTTTGAATTTTGAATAATCATAGTTATGATATTCGGCAACACCGCAATATTAAATAGACTGTTGCGGAACACATGTAAATAACTCTCCTCAGAATGTTACAGCAAGTGAAGGTAAAATACTCTCTCGCGCTTGACACATGGGTTATATGCCCAATAGTCTTCAGCTGACAAGTGATTACAAGTTCAATGGCTATTGAGTGTGAACTCTGATCAACAATTTAACCCCAGTTTACTACAGATCTAGCTAAGCTAAACATCAATTCGTACAGCAAAAATGTTACGTAGGCACAGGGAATGATTGTTGGTGGAAAAAAAAAAATTCATAATTCGATTTCGCTAAGAAATACTCAATAAATCTCCATTAATGGATTCGTTTATTTTCAAGTTAACAAACTACTATATAATATGATGTATTGAAAGTATATACAAAAGTTACAAGATTATTGAAAAATGAGCGAATTAGCTAGAACATTATAATAAGGTTCATATTAATCATTGTTAGTTTATTATCAAGATTTAACTACCAAGTTTTTGTAAAGCAGACCATGATATCGATTAAGTAGAATTATTCCTGTTTAAAATGGAATTTAACTACAGCTATTTTATTGACAATCTTAAAGATGGGCATGTTGAAATAAATTACAAAAATTCATCGTTTCACACAAAATTAATAAACATGGACTGCAGCTCCTATTTGATGCAGACTGTCTTCACAGGGCTGATGGGATGTCACAGCTTTAATCCTAAGTAGTAGTCCAACATTTATGGAGTTGTTCTGTCTTTTAGAAATGGTGGTTGTTAAACGATTAACCATTAACATGTAACAAATTTCTTGGATTTTGTAAATGGGGTGGAGGTGGTGGTGGCCGTCTTTGACAATTTGTATTACAACTATCATGGATTTCTCCATCTGTAAAACATAACAAAACAATAATCATTCAAAACTTCTATCTTTCTTAGTTATGAAGTGGTTTGTATTGAATCTTATTTCATTTCATTTTGTAATTTAGTTCAAATTTAACCGTTTCTTATAATCAAATATAACGCTTAAGCGCTATATTGTTTATATTACTATCTATTATATGTTTGTATACACTAATGCGAAATTTTTTTGGACCTTTAATTTTTTCCATTGGTGTATTATTGCACGTTTATGGAGGTATACGGAGTGGTGTCCATGCAGTTTCTAGCCCGGGCTGGCCAGCCTGAGATGGGTTGAAGACTAGATACACTGAGAGAAAACTGCATAGTTGTGATAACATAAAGAGATGAGTATGAAAAAATAGTACTCTTAACAAATATTTATAGTTTCTTATACTGTGCCATAGTGTCCGAACCTATTTGAAAGTAGCAGTATCAACAAAACATTACTAACATTTTTAACTTTGCGCGAAAAAAACTGATAATTTTCGAAAATTCGGGAAGTTATTGGTTTCGGTACAATTTTCGAAAATCAAATTTCTATTAGATCTTGACGTTTTGAGGTTCTAGGAAGCTATTCTGACTGATTTCAAGGTGATGTCGAGTGTATGTACGTACGTGTGTCTGATTAATTTAACAACTACCTTCGATAATAGAATTGTGTCCGTTGATTTTAACTGGTGAATCCGTGGCTAATTGGGATGCTGTCACATTCCTCGCTTGTAAAATTCCATTTTGAGACACAGCTGGCTGAAATATAATTATGGGAATTTAGAGTTTAAAGATCTCAGTAAGTAGTTCAGTTTTCTAAAAAAGTACGAATTCTTCCGTTTAGTTTTGTACAAAATATACTTCCATAAATATTCAGGCATGATCATGCTTGACCAAGCATAATCAGTTCCGATCAAGCACAATCCCTAGAATTATTAAAAAAAAAAAAATAATGACAATTGAATTTTAAATTAACTTATGTATTTAGTATCGATGTAAAGTTGACGGTTACTGGCTGAATAAGGTTATTTCAATTTAATCCGTGACGGGTCTCGAACCCACGACCATCGTGTTTTGAAGCACGTCCGCTGTCCACTAGGCTGACCTGTCTCGTTCAGTTTACGACGATTCTTAACATCGATTTTTAATTATTTAAAATTTTAGGAAATCTTATATAATTGTCTGAAATTTCATAAAATTTTGTGAAATTTCATAAAATTATACAAAATATCACAAAAATTTTACATATTTACAAACAAAATTCGAAGGAATATCGGTAAATTTTTTTTTTTAATTTCTAAAATTTTTCGAAATTAACTGAAATTATGTAATTTTATTAAACTATAAAATTGTAAAAATATTTTTAAAAATTAATTAGAAACCAAGAGATAATTTTCATAAAATTTTATTTAGTTTGATAAAATTTCATGACATTTTGTAGGATTTCGTGTAAAGCCAAAACTTCAATTATGAAGTTTAAAAATATATAAAATTTCATATCACTAAGTCCTTGGAATCTTCATAACAACAATGTAAAAATTGATAAATTTTCATGAAATTTTATAAAACTTTATGAAGTTTTAAAAAACTTATGAAATTCTGCAAAACTCTACAAAATTTTACAAAAACAAAGTTTTGGCCTTTCACGAAATTTCACAAAATTTTGTGAAATGTTGCGATAGTTTATGCAATTTCATAGAATGCTTATGGTTGCTGATAAAATTTCTGAGTTTTCTCATATTATAAAGTTTTATAAAATTTTGTAAAATTTCATACCAATACCCAGTGAACACATGACCTTGTTTTGACGTCATACGTAGGTATTCAGTCACGAGCTTCACTAATTTGAATCAAGCTTTGTGCATTTCCTCTAAGTCCGGGCGTTGCCGAGCTCGCTACTGACTGAAGGTCAGAATAGTGCCGGGTCACTTGCTATTTGGGCCTGGTACATATAAATTCTAACTCAAGGCCGTGTCAAGACGCTTTGAGAACCCGCTACAAGCCGGCTAATCATATAATTCGTTTTATATTGGCCAGCCAATGAGAGACTTCGCTATCAACTGCTTCCTGTTGGCGCGCTTTTAAGCCAATGGGAAAATTCGTTATATACAGCAAGGCTGCCACGTCGACACCAACCTTCTCGATGACTCAACGACGCTACCAGAGTGCAGCCAGATCGCGGACGAAAAGTACCCTTTCCCTAGCACCACTAGAGCGTGACACACAACCAAAACGATGTGTGTCGATGTGTCGAGAAGCCGTAAACAGCTGAGAAAAACCGAACCTGGCAGGCAAACTGAGGGGAATAGCATCCTTACCACACATCGCGGAGAGGCATCACACACACAGCTACGAACTGTTGGTGTGAATACTGAAAACCCGAATGCCGCCGAAGCCAACATCGGTTGCGCGGGAGAAAATGTACGCCTCAAATTTTTTTTATGCATATTTCAGTCAATAAATTTGTAAAATGTATAAATAATAATAATTATTATTATTTTATTAATTAAAAGTTAATTATTATTTGATTAAATAATAATTAATTATTATTATTAAATCTCAAATAGAATTTTTATATATGCTGTTATGTTATTGTTTCGAGGCGCTCAGACAGACGCGCGGCAAATCTTTTGCTCGAAACTCACTGAGTCGTGTATTCGAATCCACGACTGAGGCGATTTTTTTTTTTTTTCATTTTCCAATAAAAAAAATCGAACTATGATTATCTTTTTCTACTTAATTAATCACTGTTGATTTTCAAAAATAATCCAATGGATATATTTCTAGTATATATAAAAACTAAACCCTCATTCAATATTTCGATTACTCTTGATAATATTAATAATTTATCAACAATCATCACGTTACATAGCTGTAACGTGTTACAATGGTCGCGCGCTAACTCTTTTGTATCAGACTCTCTAAGACGTCTGTTCGATTCCCCGATTTTTTTTTTTTTAAATTTATAATGCTTTTTTTTTACTAATTACTTACTTGTAATTCGATGTTACTACCTGAAAATCTCGCTATTTATATAAAAATTTAAATGCCCAAGGTTTTTTAAAGTGCGCGTAAATAAGACAGTCCTGATCAACAATCGACGATTCTTATGTTTTTCCGTTGACGCATTTACGTTGACGGACTCGTGCTTTCTGGAAGGCATACTTTCTGTTATCGTTGGTGCAGTAGGTTTTATTTAAATATTCTGTGACAAAGATTTTTGTCATAATAATTAGTGATATATGTTGATATTAATAGATTTATGTTCAGTAATATTATGTGATTCATATCTAGTGATCTCTTCAAATTATTACACGTATGTATGCATATTTTTTTTCTCTGATTAAAAAAAACGATTCAAACAATTAGAAATAATTTATCAAGATTCAATATTAATACTATTTATTATTGAGTGAATCGTTTTGTTTAATCAGGGCTATTTTCTTAATTTTTTCGATTTTTTGAAAGCATTGTATCATCGGTTTTGTTTATTTTTGACAATGAATTTATCCGATCCTTCTGCCAAGAAGGCAAAAAGATCAAAGAACTTTCAACACCAATGGTTCAATGAAAATCCACAGTGGAAGACATGGGTGAAACATTGTCCGTCAGATCCAAAAAAATTGTTTGCATTGCGTGTAATTGTTCTTTGTCTTGTGAATACTCGCTAATTGAGAGACATTCTCAATCCAAGTCGCACTCGAAAAACATGCTATTGTTAAATATCAGCCATGATTCTTTTAACGTCTCTGGTAATTCTCAAGAGTCCAGTTCAACTTCATCGTCACCTGAATTAGACTTTAATGAACGTGTAAAACCAGCGGAAATTCAATATGCGTATTTTCTCGTTGAACATAATATTCTTTTGACGATGGCACCACAAATATTAAATTTCTTCCAATCCATTGGTCAAGAGTCTACTGTTTTGTAGAAAATGAACATGGGCAAGACCAAAGCTACTGGGATTGTAAATAATGTCGTTAGCGTTCATGAGTCACAACGGGTTGAAGAAGTTCTTCGAAAAACCAAGTTTTCTGCTCATGTTGACGAAACTTCTGATAACACGAGTGACAAGTGGATGTCGTTAGTGGTTCGCTACGTCGATCCAAATTCTTTGTTGGCTACGACCGAGTTGGTGCAGCTAATTCACGTCGATGCGACTTACTGCTCGGCTAAACGACTTGTCGAGGAATTTGAAAAAGCCTTGGAAAAAAAGGCGATTCCTCTCGAGCAACTTATTGGACTTGCGTGTGACAATGCATCGGTCATGGTTGGAAAATATAATTCATTTAAAACACATTTGACCAAACGTCTTCCTCATCTTATGACGTTACGATGCATTTGTCACTCTTTAGCGTTGATCGCTAAAAAAGCATGCTCTGCGATTCCAGAAGAAATCCAGAACTTCATCTCTAAAATACCCACTTTCATCAATAGTAGTCCGAAACGGTTGGCAAATTTTGATATTTTTCAGCGTGCTTCTGAAGATCATCCTTCTAAGCTTTTACGATTTGCCCCAACAAGATGGTTCTCTTACGTATTTTTTTGACTGATCAAGTCGTAGAAAAAGTTGCAAGTGCAGTTGATTTGCTTGCAATCATGAATAATCCCATTACAAAAGCATACCTGCTTCTCTTGAAATTTGCAATTGACCCTTTAGAAAAGACTAATGCTCATTTCCAAGGAAGCGCAACTTTAGTTCATCAATTACAACCTTCTTCGAAGAAGTTGCTTATTGATGTTCTTCAAAGGTTCATGAAACCAGCTTTGTTAAAGCCTGAAATCATTGACAATGAGGCTCGTAACATTGACTTTGGATCCATCACGAATTAACGTGATGCATTTAAAGTAGATGTTGGAGACGATTGTAAGGATTACTTACAGGCCGAACTAAGCTCTGGGGTTTCTGAATCGATCATTGACCAGGTTAATCGTAATTGTTTAAAATTCTTTGTAAAAGCTGCAGAACAAATTCGCGAAAGACTTCCGTTTGATCATAAATTTTTGTCTGACTTAACCGTTTTTACAAGCGAAATCGCTCTTCTTGATTCTGATAGAGAATCATCGGTTTCTCAAGTAGAAAACGTCTGCCGTGAATTAAACGTTCCACAGGTGGAGCTCTTACGGGAAGAATGGCGTTTCTTATTTGACGTCGATTCGAATCTGAAAGAACGGTGGTGCCAATTATCATTCGACGACATGTGGAAAGAAATTTGCACCTTCACTACTTCAGATGGGATTGTAAAGTTTCCAACTTTGCGCTTGCTGTTAAGTGTGATAAGAGCACTTCCTCATTCTAACGCTCCGGCGGAGAGGGCTTTTTCTTTCATACCTGACACCAAGACTAATAAGAGAAACTGTCTGAGTCACGAAACCCTGAATTTCCTATGTGTAGTAAGATCTGTCTCCAAATCGTGGGATCAAAATTCAGTAGAGATGGTCATCGACAAAAGTTATGTTTGAATGATGACTTCGTGCAACTTATATCCAGAGAAGAAAGAATTCTAGTCGCAAAAAATGAATTTATTCGCGCATGATTGTAATGATGAATGCGAAATGAATGACTGTTCAGAATATAAGTAACTCCCTCTCATCGTTTAATTGCTTTTAGCTCTTCCACTGTGAATAGCTTCAAGATGTTTCATATAATTGTTCAGTTTTTTAATTTTTAAGGACTAAATTTATTTTGTAAAGACATTAAAGTTGTAAATTTTGCTTTATTTATGTTATTACTTGCAGATTTATTTGTTTTATGTTGTTGAAAATTAATTATTTTATTCTTTGTTAGAGATAAGTTAAAGCGACAAGATCAGTTTTTTTTTATTTTCTTTTTTTTGTTATTACTGCCATGTATAGTCACTGTACCACCTTACTTTACTCTTTTGCCTTTAATCGCGATTGCCAGACTTCTATTTCTTCCTATTTCTTCCTCTTTTGTGCGGCTGGGGCCCGACTTATGTCTGCTGTACTTACATCATCATGTGATGCCCTATACCCCACCTTTTTGCAGTAGAAGTATAGCATCAAGGAGAAACCACAGAGAAAACCCATTGTCAATACAGTCAGAACGAGCGAAGTTCCAGTGCTTTAAGCTCAGTTTGGTTTCTTTTATTTTCTTTATTACTTGAAGTTTTATTCTTCTATTTTATGTATAACAATACTAAATTTGAAAGCTTCATAATTCCATCGCAACCTATCCAAACCCTGCTATCAACACGCTTCCTAACTATATATATTGCAGTATATATCAGCTGATATATTGCACTAGGGCGAGAAAACCTATCACTTCAAAAGATTATGCATTATAATCTCTACTACGTCCTAAACATCTCTTTCATGCTTCTCCCTTTTTAGCGACAAAGCCTTTGGGATCTAGGTGATCTTTTAAATCTTTTCTTCTTTTCCAAGGTTCATAACTATTAAGTTGGCAACCGGTCAGGTGGGGGTTTTAGTCGGTAGGCGCCAGATGCGAATCCGACACTATCCTTCCGGATGTCTTTTAGAGATTTCCCCCTCTTACTCCCGTTCAAATAAAAAAAAAAAAAAAAAAAAAAACTTTATTTGTTATATGTCACTTCTTGTTCAGAGATTTATTAATTTATAAAAAAAAACTTAGAGCTTCAAGCTCAGTTTTGTCGTTTATATTTATTTATTCATTTATTTATCTATTTATTCAAGCCAATCGGCTTTATACATCTCATTTAGGGGAAGGGGATCAAAATGGGCCCCCTAAAATTTTGAGTTCCTCCAATGATTTGGAGGCGGAATGGACCTCCAAGCACTTAGGGGCCCATTTTGCCCCCGCCCTTCCCCTAACTATTAAAAATCAAAGACAATGAAAAAAAAACAAATCTACAAAATATCAATACTAACAATCGACAGAATTTGGTCTGAAAGGATTTTCTGACGTATCGTCCAAAGAACTTATTTTTGATAATTTTATTTAATTCGGACTTAGAAAACATCTATTTATTTATATCATTATGCATTTTTTTATTCTATTAAATTTTTTCAAATAGGCTTCCCCATCAAATCAACGCTTCGGGATGTATTCCGATTTAAATAAATCAATTTTTATTCATAATCGTTTGCATCACTTGTGAAGAAAATGGTGTGGATTTTCGTGATACCCGGCCTAAAATACGTAAGAAACCGTCGAAAACTTTTTTGCCGACAGAATATATACGGGCTCTCCTCTTCAGTCGAATAACTAATCAAGACAAATGATGATTGTAAATAAATTCTTAATATTATAATAATTTATCAATTACGCGCGTTTTAAAAATCTTGGGCATTTAAATTTTTATATAAATAGCGAGATTTTCAGGTAGTAACATTGAATTACAGGTAAGTAATTAGTAAAAAAAAAGCATCATAAATTTAAAAAAAAAAATCGGGGAACCGAACAGACGTCTTCGAGAGTCTGATACAAAATTGTTAGCGCGCGACCATTGTAACACGTTAAAGCTATGAGACAAAAACTTATACAAGAATTGTATTTAGAACTTCAAATAACCATTAAGACTAATGATGATTGTTAATAAATTATTAATATTATCAAGAGTAATCGAAATATTGAATGAGGGTTTAGTTTTTATATATACTAGAAATATATCCATTGGATTATTTTTGAAAATCAACAATGATTAATTAAGTAGAAAAAGATAATCATAGTTCGATTTTTTTTATTGGAAAATGAAAAAAAAAAAAAAATCGCCTCAGTCGTGGATTCGAATACACGACTCAGTGAGTTTCGAGCAAAAGATTTGCCGCGCGTCTGTCTGAGCGCCTCGAAACAATAACATAACAGCATATATAAAAATTCTATTTGAGATTTAATAATAATAATTAATTATTATTTAATCAAATAATAATTAACTTTTAATTAATAAAATAATAATAATTATTATTATTTATACATTTTACAAATTTATTGACTGAAATATGCATAAAAAAAATTTGAGGCGTACATTTTCTCCCGCGCAACCGATGTTGGCTTCGGCGGCATTCGGGTTTTCAGTATTCACACCAACAGTTCGTAGCTGTGTGTGTGATGCCTCTCCGCGATGTGTGGTAAGGATGCTATTCCCCTCAGTTTGCCTGCCAGGTTCGGTTTTTCTCAGCTGTTTACGGCTTCTCGACACATCGACACACATCGTTTTGGTTGTGTGTCACGCTCTAGTGGTGCTAGGGAAAGGGTACTTTTCGTCCGCGATCTGGCTGCACTGGTTCGAACTTAGCGGACGCCCAGGATTTTTTCATCAATTATTGCTATCAATTCTTGTTTCTGAATTTGTTATGTGGTCGCGCGGTAATAATTAAATCAAAAATTCCGTATTTAATTTTTTTTTTTTTTTTTTTAAATATTTTTTCCGGGTTGAAGATTTTGACATCACCCATATGGCAGCAGGCGTTTTGATCCCCTGACAGAATATCCCTGACAAAATATCCCGAGACAAAATATCCCCGGACAAAATATTTCCGGACAAAATATCTCGATGACAAAATATCATTAAGATAAAATGAAGTTTTGATGAAATATTCTCTTGATTATTAATTAATTTTTTACGCTGCGAGTAATTTGCATATATACACTCATGCCATAAATTAAAGGAACAGAAAAATTTTAGAAATTTCTTATTGATTTTTGTAAGACTGTAACTTCGTGAAAAATAATCGTATCGGGATTTAAAAAAAGCGTTTTATAGCTTGAAATTTCTAGTTTTGGCGCATTGTCATCAAAATCCTTTTGGCGCTTTAGCTATTGCACAAACATGAAAAATACAGTGAGACAAAAATTTTTTCAATTTTTTCTTTTCTTTGAGAGTCCACGGGTTGCAAAAAATTATTTTTAACGTTTAGCACATTTATTTAGTTGTTGTTGTAAGTTACCTGTTTAGCACAGGTCGTTTAGCAGATTTATTTAGCTTCAGTTTGGCCTTTTTTTAACCTCGTGGAACAATTTGTTGCAGAGATATCAGCCTTTAAACAAAAATCATTCTTTTGGCTTTGATTATCGATATTTCTAGTACCAATGATTGCAGAGTGAATTTGAGGGCGGCGTTAAAGACTTGAATAAATTTCCTAGAACATTATCATCATTTTTTTAAAAAAAAATTTTTTTTTTTTATTTTCAACATCCATTGGAAGTAAATACGAAAAAATGACTTTCTTCGGTTTCTTAGTTAATCAACCGCTACTCTGTAAATATTAATGAAAAGACTAATGTTGCTAGGGACTTTTTTTAGCTCAGTGTACCTCCAATAACCCTGTAAATTTTCATATTGATCTATGGAACTGTTTTTGGAGGTGATCGATCAAAGTTTTCCTTAACAAGTAAAGGAAAAAGCTTTGTTCCTTTAATTGTGTAATGATCATCACAATGAAAAAAATATTTTTTTTCTACTTTTCTTTTATTTTTGCGTGGGTTACTCGGTGAATGTGAGGGAAAGGGAGAAAAAAACGATAAATTTTCGAAAAATGTCAAAAAAAAATTTTTGACCACAAAAAACAAGTTTCAATTTTTTTTTCTTTGATTTTTTTTGACATTTTTTGGAAATTTTTCGTTTTTTTTCTCTTTCCCTCACATTTACTGAGTAACTGACGCAAAAATCAAATAAAAGTAGGAAAAACGCTTTTTTAAATCTCGATACGATTGTTTTTTACGAAGTTACAGTCTTATTAATGATAAAGAAATAAGAAATTTCTAAAATTTTTCTGTTTCTTTAATTTATGGTATGTGTGTATATTTTGAAAAAAAACTCATAAATATATATATGTATATTTTCATACATTCGTATGTTTATTTTCGAATAAGTTCAAAAGTATAAATGTTGGTGACAATAATAATAAGAAAATATTTTTATAATGTTGATCTTTCGTAATAGAATAAAAATATCATAATATTATATACTTGTAATAAGTTGTTGATTCGATTTTCTTATGTAAACTACATGAGAATATTCGAGTATTTAATCTTTTATAATCGGAATATAAAGTGAAAAAAAATTGAGTATTACATGATGATATTTTGTCTGGGGATATTTTGTCCGGAGATATTTAGTCTGGGGATATTTTGTCTCGGGGATATTTTGTCTTGGGTATATTTTGTCTGGGGGTATTTTGTCGGAGATATTTTGTTCGGGGATCAAAGCGCATGGAACCCACCCATATGTCATACTGACGTCATGGAATGTCACACAGACATCACATTTATGTCATGTATACGTCATTAGTTTTACATCAAAATCTTACGTAAAAAAGTGTGAAATAATGAGTCACACCTGACTCATTTGTGACTTATATCTTACGTAAATTATGACAGCGTAAAATCACTCTGTCAAATTTACGTCAATGTGTTTACTGGGTAACTTCTTGGGATCCCAATAACAATCATAAAAACTGTATAAATTATTATAAAATTATACAATGATACTGACAATTTATACAAATGATATTCACAATTTATCATACATTTTTATAAAAATTTATTGAGTTTTTAGGTTACGAATATTATGAATTATTATTACTCAATAAAATAAAACTTAGAGCTTATCTCAACAGTTACTGATACTTTTTAAAATGCCTATATACTACATGCAGCACGGTTAGATTTACTGTGTTCGTATAGACATTTTCGAATTGCATCAACAGCAACATCAAACAAAAATTTTCGTTACTATACTGCATAGGAATTATTACTAGGCTGTTAAAGGCAATAGGAATGAGTTAGATCACGTCTAGTGGACCCTCCATTTTCCACTAGATCATGAAAATTAAGTCTATATATTTTTAACTTCCCGCTAAGAAAATCGATGATTTTCCAAATTTCGGGAAGTTATTGTTTTCACCCCGATTTACGAAAATCGAGTTTTCATCAGTTGTTGACGTTTTGACGTCCCTGAAAATTATTCTGACTTTTTTTCAGAAGGATGTCAGAGTGTCTGTATGAACACGCGCGCGCGCGCGCGCGTGCGTGTGTGTGTGTGTGTGTGTGTGTGTGTGTGTGTGTGTGTGTGTGTGTGTTTGTGTGTGTGTGTGTGTGTGTGACCGGTCTATAACTTTTCAAGTAATGAACCGATTTGGATGGTTAAGGCGGCAATCGAAACAGCTCTATTGCAGCTTAGGTCAGTCATAATTCAAAGTAACATTTAAAAATATTATTACTTAACAAATTTTATTTTTTTAAACAATATCATAAGCAATATCATAAAATAATTTTTTATTATTAAACTGAAACAGGGAAAACTAACTAAGAATTAAGTTTAATTATTAGTTAGTTTTCCCTGATTACTGTTTAATAAATAATCAATTTATTATTAATTAGGTAATAATAATTTATAAGTTATTATTAATTGATAATTAAGTTTAGTTATTAATCAGTTTTCCCTTTTAATTGTTAAATAAATAATTAATGTATTAATAATTACTTAATAATAATTTATAAATTATTATTTATTAATAATTAAAATTAATTTTTAGTCAGTTTTCTCTGTTTTAGTTTAGTAATAAGAAGTTATTTTATTGCATTATTCATAACATTGTTTAAACAAAATCAAATTTGTTTACGAAGAATATTTTTAAATGTTACTTTGAATTATGATTGACCAAAGCTGCAATAGCGCTGAGATGCTCAGCCGCGCACTGTATTGAGAGCGCTCAGAGACCGGTGCACGGTGATAAATAAATTCATATTGTTTAAATTAATCGCGAGCAGTGAAATTTCCTTTCGGGATCTTAAAATTTAATAAATAACGCATGTAACCCATGACAAACAACTCAATTTATTGACTGAGAAATCAATGAAATTTTCATTTGTTTACATAAAAGTTAATTTACAATAGGATAATAAACAAAGAATTTCAAGCTATTAATATTCTTATAAAATATCGATATTTAACTATTAATCCTGAAAATTTCATTAATTTATCTTTAACGGTTGTTTTGGAATCTATTTTTAAATTAAAAGTACTCAAAATTTTCATTGTAAAAAAAATTATAGTTAAAATGAAAAATTTGAAAAATCGTCTGAGGATTTAATTTTCCATAGTGACTACATAAGAAAAAAATACATAGACTTAATTTTCATGATCAAGTAAAAAATGGGGGGTCCACTTGACGTGATCTTACTCAATATTTAGGGTACATTCCTCTCTGTGTGATTTCTTAAATACTAAGTTTGAATGTTAAGATATTCTTCTACCAGTGTATAATCTCGGCTATATTTACTTGTAAAATAAAAGTGTATTAAAAAAATAAGTAATATGACTCCTCAGACAGTAAACATTGTGATGTAACTGCTAGAATACTTATGTTAATTATGATCAAATCATAAAATATTAAGTTTTAATTTTTATCCAAGGGGAGCAATTAAACAACAAATCAAGTAGATAAATTGAATTTAAGAGTTGAAGTGACTCTGAGTCTCTAACTTAACGACATTGACGTCATAAGTCAAGAAAAACCATTTCTTTATTTAATAACCTTCATTAATTGACTTAAAAATCTATCGAATCTGTTCTTTAATTATTTTTTTTGTAACAGTGCGTTTATATTACTTTAGGGTATGTTTCAAATTTTAGATGCAATTTAACATAATAATGTTATGTCCCAGCCTGCTCGGTAGATATCTCTGACTATTTTTAAATACTAATTATTGAGAGACCGATCTGAGACCTAACTAATTAATTAAGATGTATAGTGATAATTTATCAAGTGACATAATTAATAAGTCACCCTATATTATAGGACATAATATAATATAATATAATAATATAAAGTAATAGAATATAAAATAGTATAATATTATTTAGAATTTTAAAACATATTGATAATAGTATATTACAACTCAAGGCCAGAAAGTTGGATTTCCTGGCGCATGGGATATAGGAGCTGATGCGAAGCCGAGGCTTCTATATTCCATGTATCAGGGTATCCAACATTTTGGCCGTGGGTTGTATACTATTTTTTTGATCTCCAACCGAAAGTGCGGAAATATGGACAAAGGTAGGTGGAGGGAAGTTTTGCTGGTCGGGGCGGGCTAAAAAAAAATTTGAAAAATAGTTGACCCTGCAGGCCATCCCTGGAGCTCAGACAGTGCCCCTCACTTTTTAAAAAATTTCGATGGCTTTGAACTCTCATAACCGTATCAAAATTATATTAATTAATTAAAAAAAATTAAAACCTTAATTAAAAAAGAGAAAACGTAGTCGTAATTTCACTAACATATAGATTTAAAAAAAAATTACTTGCAGTTGATATCAATTGGAAGCTGAACGAAATTTGTAAAATGGATTTCAGTAAAATCTTCATATCAATTTTATAATTCGAATTTTCGAATTTTATAAGCTAAAATTTATTCAACAAATTTCGTTTAACTCCGGATTGATATTAGTAGCAAGTCATTTTTTTTAATTGTATATTTCGGTAAAATTACGACTACGTTCTCCTTTTTTCAATTAAGTTTTTAATTAATTATTAAAATTTTTATATGGTTATAACAGTTAAAAGTCATTGAAATTTTGTAAAAAGAGGGGGGTACAGTCTGAGAATGTCCTTAATATCACTCTGTAGTATTAACTCTTAAAAATTATAGTAATTGTAACGATTTAAAATGTTATGTTGAGCTGTCAGTACGCCGGCACTGTATACTATACACTTTATAGTGTATTATTCATGTGTGAGTATACTGACACAAGCGCGCTTGTGAATATAGTTACATGACTGAGCCAAAAAAAAACCTAGTCCACTAGAGCGTGCTGTAATCCGTGTAAGCCACAAAAGTTGTTCTTTCTGGAGCCAAAGGTGGCCAGGAGGTCCGTACTTTCGGGTCGGAGATCAAGAAAAGTTATTTTTCCCTTAATATTTGTTATGTACAAATAAACACTGACGCCTCGAGTAAATCCTTGAGACGTGCAGCGGCACAACCATCTATTTTTTTCTAAGATAACTTTTGTTCATAGATAAGTGACTCATTTGTTAATAACAAAAACGGAGAAAGCGTAAGAACAGAGCATGGATCATTCGAGAATATTGCTTATCTCGATCCACCCCTCTATATCGAATGATGCGCGGGCCTGATGTCCAAACGCCTCGTATTGATAAGAGACTTATTCTAGTTTTTCTCGATCAAGAGAAATCAGTCTGAAATATAGAATCATCGAGAGCAGTCAGACTCAATATTAAATACTCAACTTCTTTCTCACACTTTTGAAGCTATTGTTAGGAGTACTTTAACAAATTTATAAATTGTTTCAATTGTATATTTTCACATTATTCAAATTATTCTTTTACAATTGAATAAATCGGATTGAGAAATAAAATAATATATAATCAAACAACCAGTTTATTTTAACCACCGAATGGTGGCTGTTCAACCCATACTTAATTATTGTTTATAATTATTTGTAAGTTCTCATTACGTCCAATTCAAATCGACCGCTTAACTACGCCAGCGCCAAAACATCAACCACGACGTAACAATAAAAACAACTTTATAATTTTCAGGTGAGTTCGAAAAATAGCCTTTTGGTTTAGAGACGAGCATTTCGCTCGTAAAGCATGCAACAGTTAAATAATAAGTTTGTCTACCTCGATTAAAAGTTGTTTAAGTCGCTGTAATTGCGCTTCCAATTGACGATTATGGTCTTCAAGTATTCGCATCCGTGTTTCTAATCTGCCTTTATGCTGTCTCAGTAATTTTGCTTCTGCAATCATGTCAGAGTCTGATTTTCGGATACTTTCAGATTTTTCAAGATTCAGATCAAAACTTTCTTTCGATCGTAAATTTTCATATTCTGCTTGAAGTACGGAATTTTCATCTTCAAGTTCACGAATCATAGCTTCGAGTTCAATCTTTTGTTCAATATCAATAGCGGCTATAACTTGAATGGGACTTCTTGGAATATTTATAGCACTATCATTGAGACTTTGACAATAATGAGCGATAAGTTGGTGTTCATCGTCACTTTCGGGAGTAGAATTTTTCGTATTCCGAGCTAATTCAACTTCAGCAAGCCTCGAAGCGAACATTTCCAAACGTGAGTGCATATCATGGCTTAATGTACCATGTTGAGGAGACGGAAAAGGGCTTTCTAAAGCATCACCTTCAAGAACTGTCTGGACTGGTAAATATCCAACTCTGGGATGTTTCTGGAAATATCTCTTTGATTTAAATTTATTACGTAAAGCTCTTGTGAAATCTCGAACATCTTCTCCTGATGTGGTCTGCAAAAATAAATAAAGAAATTGTACTTAACGAAATTCTCATAAGTAGTTCTAACTTTGACAGATTATTGATATTTACGGTAGTGCAATATTCTTGCATTGGGTGCGATAATTTATGATTTTTGGCTTTAAATCCAGAAAAAAAACATTTTTGACACATGTCGAAGTTGAAACATTTCAAACAACGGTATCTGAAAACATTGACATTGTAATGGATGTGAAACTCATTTTTAAATATTTGAACCCCAGCTGCGCCGATGGCTTCGCTCAAGCTGAGACAAAACAAGATTGGAACAGTCTTGTCTCGATTTGACACTTCATCAATAAAATCTCGATCTTGAGGAAAGCCCTAGCCGCACCCATTCAACCAACTCCTTTAGGAAGAGGCCGAATGAGCTGTAACGTTCTGGAGGGAAACAAGCTGCCGTGTTTGAAGAAAGATTTATCTAAAGGTAAGTCGTAAACATTTTTGATATCTTCACTCTCAAGTTAATCGAATAATAAATACAATAATAGCACCAGTTTCTTTGAAAACGTTCGGATTCTTAAATTTTGGAAAAGATCTACATAAAATAATAAGTATAGGAAGAGTGAACGTGAATACTTTAGTAAGAGAGGAATATTAAATCTTACAAATAGTTAAAAAAACTAATATTGCAATTCAGGCTAAATTTCAGCAAAGCCTGTGAATTATAGAACAATCAAAATTTAATTGATGGACATATTTTTACCTGAATCCAATTATCGGATACTCTCTGCAGATATTGCACTTTGCTTGGTGTTTCGCATTTTCAGCTGCTGCTAATCGATGCAGCACTGGTAACCAAACCATACTTTGTGGTTCTTGCTGAAGCCAACATAAAAAGTGTGCTGCTTGAATTTCACTTCTTTGCATTCCAGATTTTTCAAAACAACTTCGAACGCTTGGTTCAATATTGGATCCACCGAAAGCTGCGACTTCTCCAAGTTGACGTGGTACTTGAATACAGTCATGTAATAAAAGGCCTAACTTCCGCTGATTTACTAGTTTGTTCGGATCCGCAATCAAACGGAATAGATCTGTGGGCAAAGAATAATTATTTTGCAACCATATGTATTGTTTAATGCATCACCACAGTAACTATGATCGATAGTTTATTCGGCAACGTTCGTAGCCGGATCGATTATTATCAGATTCTCATCGGAGTTTCTTTTTTTTCATCCTATTCATACAAGGTTAGAAGAATTAAGCGTTAGCTACTGAGACGAGTGCACGCGTTTCTGTATTTCCTTAATTCTATCTATTTCTTATTGTTTTGTGTGTTACGTTGTACTTGTTAAATAAAATATTGTTTAACGTAATTAGTCAGTTTTATTAGTTTATTAATATTTAATATGCCCTTAACCACTTATTTAATGACGCCAACATGATCTTTTTTTAAAAGAAGCGGTGAACACGTTTGTCTCACAGTTCATAAAAAATCCCATGAGTTCTTGCATCGTTTTACCGTAGATATTTTGTAGATTTGCCGATTACTCACCGAAATCGCGATTTTAATTCACATTTATCGCAGTGGAATTATTTTGAGTTAATCGGTGTAATGAGTTCATTATCATGATGCAGTTTTTGTCTTTTATCACCACCGATGCATTGCTTGGTATCTTATGGACGTTATGCCGCATCACTGTTAATTCAAGAGACCATTAGTGCAAATCATGTTGTGATACAAGTGTTTGCGAGCTGTAATAAAATAATGTAATTAATTTTTGTGCTGTGTCGCGTTAAATTTTCCAGTAGCTACGTCATCGAAAACAGTTTTGAGGATTAAGCCAGAGAGCCAGCTGAACATTCCTGAGTAGCGAGTCATCACTGGATTCGTCAAAAAATTAAAGTAAGATCACTATAAGTGCAGGTGATATTCATATTTGAAATAATAGTTCTATATTTTATATTTCATCATGTACGCATCCGCTGTAGAGGAAATCGTTGATTCAAGCAAACAGCTTGCACTATTTATTGCTGAGTATATCGACAAGCTTACTCAGGAGCAAAGTCCGAATACACGGTCCAGAGCATATCAAAAAGGAAAAAACTTCAACTGTTGCTGGTACTATTTCAGATTTGGTGAAAATCCGCGTGCACGCACACCCGGTTGTAAACGGCAGGGAAATACTAACGAGAATCATCACCAGCGGAGAGGAAATACTCAATGGTGCACCACATTCATACGACACCTGGTCCACCCGTTTCTAAAAATAGCTCAAGACGAATTTTGTAAAATGATCGAGCAAGGTGTTTGTCAGCCATCACAGAGTGCCTGGTTTTCGCCATCACACCTAGTTGAAAAAAAAACGATGTATGGAATCAATCCGGTGACTACCGACCGTTAAATGACCACACTCTTATCGGTAAATACGCGTTGCGATATATTGGCGATTTTCCCGTGTATTTATATGGAAAACGAGTTTTTCCCATCGTCGACTTTGCCGAGGCTTTTTTTTCGCTTTTCCTTTAAATTCTAATTGCTTCAGAAAATGTCGATCAAACGGTCATTATCACTCTATTTGGCTTATTTGAGTTTTTATACATAAAGTTTAGACTCAAAAACGCACAGACATTCCACAGATTTATCGACGAAATTACACGTGATCTGGATTTTGTGTTTCCATATATTGACGACATCCTAGTCCCATCCGAATACGAAGAGAAGTATTTAAAACACCTCAAAATTCACAATTACTTTCTTCAGAAAGTTCATTAAGAACGCTGCAGAAATTTGGCACCGTTAAATAAAATACTGGAAGGGCCGATAATTAAAGGATCTCATCCCGTCAACTGGACAGCTGATTTACAAAACGCTTCTGATGCTGCTAAACAATCTCTCGCTGATATAACACTTCTCATACATCAAAGAACCGACGTGGATTGGGCAGTTTTGACCAATGCATCAGAAATCGGAATCGTTACCGTTTTTCAGCAATATGTGAATGATGACTGGCAGCCACTGGCTTTTTTAGCCGGATATTACAGCCATCTGACCATTGCCCACTTATGAACAAGAACTACACGTGATCTACGAAGTCATGAAACATTTCCGGCATATTTTCAAAGATCGATATGGAACGATCTATCCCCATTACAAACCATTTTAACACGCATTCAAACAGCGTACGGAGAAAGCTTGACCATCACAGTTTCGCCGGTTGAATTTTATCGGTCAATTTACGACTGACATCAAACATTCAGAAATATGGAATTAAAAATTAAGGAATGGAACAATAATACTACTTCACAAATATAAAATTCAAAATTTAATTTTTAATTAAAAAGTATTGGATCCAAAATTGAAAACTATATTTAATTGGTTACATTGTCGGAAAACAAATTTCAATTAAGCACTGATTCAATTTTAACTTTAATGTGTTAATTTCAACTCCAATAGTCTAGTATAATTACTGCAGTTGTAGTTAAATCCTACTTCTTTTGATGGTCCCTCGGAAGCCCTCCAAACATTTTGGAAATGCATATCATACATGGTATTAAAAAAACAAAAAAAAAATGCTTTGTTTAGTTGATAATGCATTGTCTGCCAAAGGTAGTTTTTTTAATGAGATGAAATAGAATTAATGAAATGTTTTATACTTTTGTTCTTAGATTTCTATTTCCAACTATTCCTAGAATCGAATTGATAAATTTGTCTTAACAATGGGTTTTGAAGAACGCTATTAACGATTGTTCATTTTGTCAAGAAGCTTTGTGACAGCAGTGAATACATATTATGTATATATATATATATATATATATATATATATACATATATAAATAAATATATATATATATATATATATATATATATATTTATTCATTTATTTATTTATTAATAATATTATACTGAAATAATAATTTTTACAATAAACTTACATCGGTATTTTTCTTCTAAATTTCCATGACATAACAGCACTAAACCAACTTTGAATGACAACACTCGGATGTGACCTGTTCTTTGACTATCATACACATTTAATAGCCAATTCACAGCTAAATCTATACACAGAGGTATAGAAATTTGGACTGTACTAGTAGTGGCAATGAATGAGTATAATGATGTAAGAATGGTAACCATTTCTGGTATATCAATTAATTTATCATTTTGAGCGCGTAGTCCATGAGAGTCAAAATTATCCACGGCAGAGGACATACTTAAGACATCAACTGTAACAAAAAATTATAGAATTGAATGAGGTATGTGATAACAGTTTTTAATTATAGATGAGATGTAAGAGTGTGAATTTTTTCATTTGATTAATATTCAAATTAAAACGATTTATCATTAATATGGCGTCACGTCGAAGGTGCTTTTCATGCGCACTCAATTTTTTACGAAACATGATCTTGGTCTTAGTTTTGAAAAAATAAGTTCGAGTTCAATATTTATTTATTACTCCTTTAAGTTTTTCAGATTGTTTAGAGCTGCGAATACATGAATTGATAGCAAAAAATAACACTTTTGCCACAATGATTAAAGATTATGTAAAATATCTTCATTTCTTATTCGGTATTTAAATGAATTTCACTAGGCAAAAAATAAACGTTAGTCAACTTTGATGAATCAAATTGAAGGTTTAAGTTTGTACTTCTCTCACGAACATTATCCCAGGTAGTCGCTCCTGATTTCGCAATTAAGGAAATAAGTAATTCTACGTAAAATCGTAAGAAACAAGCATTGTTTTTGTTTCTGTGGAAAAATATCTAGGGAATGAAATAGGCCCTCAAAGTTGATTATCTTAAGTAGTATTTTTAATGTTCCTGTACTTACAGTAAATTTTTTCGCAAATGATGTATATTAATTTACATAAAAAATGATCAAATCGACATATGAGCGCACATTCATGAATTACAATTGATTAATATTGTAACAAAAGCTGAACTGAGTTCAAAACCATTTGAATATCTAGAAAACAAATACCCACTTCTCATCAAATTGAGAAGTGACCACAGTCAGTCAGTCAGTCAGATATTGACAGCTAAATAGCGCTTATCTTACATCTCAATAAAGTATCTTTCCTCGCTTTTTTTTACCGCTGTAAATTGTGGTGTTGTTATTTTTTATTTACGTATGTTGCTATTGTAATATACGTGATTAATAATTATAAGCTATTAAATATAACAATTTGATGTGAGAAATGGGTGTAACCTACATGTGTGTGGTGTGAATATACATGAAAAGTAAAACTTATAATGCCGCGACGGACAAGGCAAACGATCGTCAATGATAGTTCGGGTATAATTTAAGATGCAAGAGATAATAAATTGAAGACAAAGTTCAACAATAAATTGGATGATTTCCGAGAAAATATTACATGTCATTTGCAAAATAAGTATTATAAAGACGACAAGAAATTCGACTGTCTGGAGTCCAAATTTTCAAGAGTGGAGGGATTCCTCGGACGAATAGCGGATAAACTCGATAACAAATCTTAGAAATGATAAATTTAGTAACAACAACGAAACAACCTGTGCTTTTACTAATTAAATTCTATCTCAGAATATTAATGTAGAAGCTCACGTTTATGTTGATACAACAATAAATAATAATTTAGGAACTAAATCAAACGTGATAATAAACAAAAGTCAGCCAAGAATCATTGCGACATCCAACTTATCTTATGGCTTAGGACCGATCGACTCGATTACACATATTTGACACTTCTGACTTTACTGATAGATACATTAAACACTTTTAAGTTTCGAATCACAACGGTTGTATTGATCAAATTAAAGCATCATATCTAGGAGTTTCTTGCCGTAATCAACGCATTATATTGTGTCTTACAACTTATATAATTTTAAGACTGATCGATCAATTCGTTTTTGAAAAGTTTGGAAAAAACTAAAAAAGAACTGAAAACGGTCTACTCTGCGGAATAGCCCCTCAACCTCATCCTATTTTAGAGCTCGAACAGCTAGAAAATGTGATTGTGAAGATACTTTTGAGCTCTTCGGGCTCCAAAACATTCTTTAATGCATCGGGTTTTTTGAGTATCGGCAGCTCGAAAAAAGTTATTTTCCTTTTGCACAAAATATAAGTTTAAAATGACTTTTTCGAACGCCACAAGAATTATCGATATTGGTTAATTTATCAAAAATATAGGAGAGGTTGACATCACACAAACGCACAGGTGCGAGCCCGCACGTACACTAATACATCCCTATTAAAATAGTAAGAATAGCTTCCTAGGAGATCATAACATCAACATGATAAAAACTCCATTTTTACAAAAACAGGGTAAAAATGGTAACTTCCCAAATTTTTAAAAAATAATCGATTTTCCTAGCACGATGTTAGGAAAATCCAGAAACTAAATCATGACATCAAAAACGAGCTCTAGCATTTTATAGTGTTTGGGTGGTTTGAAATATCTTTTTTTAACTTCCCGCTAAGAAAATCAATGATTTTCGAAAAATTTAGGAAGTTATTATTTTTACCCCGATTTGCGAAAATCGAAATTTCATCAGATGTCGACGTTTTGAGGTCCTAGGAAGCTATTCCGACTATTCTCAGAATGATGTCCGAGGGGCTGTATGTATGTATGTATGTGTGCGTGCGTGTGTTGTGTGTGTGAGTCCAAAACATTTCATAACTTTTAAACTGTTTAGCCAATTCAAATCACTGCAATAGGAAGAGGTTGTTGGCCGTCAACTTTTCTGAAAGTTTCAGATCATTTAATCTATTAGACCCGAAGATAATTGAGAATTACGGAAAAAAGAAATTTTTTTTCAAGTTTTTTTCTAATTTCTCAGAAACAACTCCAACGATCAACTTCAAAATCTAATCAGCTCTAGAATTCAACAAGACGCGTCGATCACCACCTCGAACATCAAGATCGCCTTACTCGTTCGAGAGATATCGTTGGAGAAAGAAATGTTAAAAATCAGTTGTGCGCGAATATCTTTGAAAAGACCAAATAAAACGTTTTCAAGATTTAATAAGCTCTAGAATCCGATAAAACGCGTCGATTGCCACCTCGGACTTCAAAATCGGTTCATTAGTTCACGTGATATTGTTGGAGGAAAAATGCTGAAAAACAGTTTTTTATGAATTCCTTTGAAACGACAGAGTCAAACGTTTTTCAAATCAAACCTGTTCTAGAACTAGATAAGATGTGTCGAATGCTAACTCAACCATCTCAATCGGCTCATTCGTTCAGGACATATCGTTGGAGAATAAAATGGTGAAAAACTGTTTTCCATGAATATCTATGAAACGATTAAACCAAACATTTTCAAAATCTAACCAGCTTTAAATCTCGATAAAACGCGCCGATTACCACCTTAAACGTCGAAATCGATTCATTAGTTCGAAGGATATCAGCGTTGAAAAGTTAAGAAAATAACATTTTATGATATTTTTTCCTGATAAATTATAACATAATGTATTAAAATGTGACAGTAATCATACCAACTCTTCGTTTTTATGGTCTCTTTCGATCATTGTATAATGTTATCTAACTTGTTCTTCAGTTTAAATCATATTATTAACAAAAAAAGTAGAAAACACAGTTTTTAGTATTTTTCTCAGATATTCTATCTATTATTGCTATGATCTGAGTCAAAACTTATTTAAATCTCTATTTTGATCCCTAGCTTTGATTTCTGCCTTAATACATTTATTTTATTGAACATAAACAAGACTATAAATTTAAAAACCGCTTCTTTCTCACTCATTTTCGATTCTTGAAATTTCAAACTTTAGTATAAAACGTAATTTATTAGAGCTTGAAAAGCTCATAAAAAAACAATTAAATGTAATCGCATTTTAGAGCTCGAAAGTGTTTTCAGTACTCGCACTTCTGTTTTCGAGCTCTTTGAGCTCGAAATAGCGGAAGTTGTGGGGCTGGCCGGCAAGGCCAACCAACGCCCAGATTTTTTTTCTCCTGATTACTAAGTTAGCATTTGTCAAAAATATATAGAAGCTCTCTAAATAGATTGACATATTTAGAAGGTGTTTCAAAATTAAAAATTATCGATGTCACAACTCAATTATTGAAAATGCTAGACATTATATTCCTACTCACGACATAATTTCTTTTGGACTGTTCGAAGCTTCATCGCAGTTCTGTAAGCTGAAAAACGTATAACATTTAAATCAGCTAATGATGACATTAATTCGATCATTGCAGGATGATCCCAATGAGTAGTTTCTGAGTGATGGCTAAAACATTGAGAAAATAAAAAACATGAGAATATAAAATATTGCAAAAAAATATAATTGTTTTAAACACATTAAACTATACTTTATATAATAAGGCACTTTAGATGGCGTAAGAGCTCGTTCCCAAGGTTGATCTACGCTAGTGGTAAGAAACTCTTGGTTATTCGGAGAATCTTTCTCCACATCGAGTACATGAGGTATCTTACATTGACCGTCAACTGCTAATTTGAGTAATTTCCACCTGAAATGTAAGAAATTATAATGACTTAATAACGTTTTGAAAGAAAAAAATTCGTTTAATATTTTTGTAAATCCTGGTCGTTCAGAATTTTGAAATATCAGTAAGAGGATTCTTAACCATACAACAAATGTACAAAATTAAGTTCGCTTATGGAATTGCGTAACGGACGTGTCAGCAATAGTTTTGATCAAAAACGTTGAGATGCGCCATTAGCGTATCTAAATTCATATACTAATTCGCACTGATTACATCGAAAATTTTCAATTTTTTCTTGTACGTGAAGAGGGGCTAATACATACTAATCTTCACTCAATTTATGAACCGTGAAAAGCGCAGATAGAGTTCTTACTTGTAAAATATTTTGAATTAACTTCAATATAAGAAAATCAACGATTCTCGAGTTATTCAGGAAATTATTGTTTTCATCGTAATTTCCAAAAATCGCGGTTTCATCTACAACTTTTCTTTTTCGTTCACTACAACTTTTTAACTAATTAACCAACTTGGAAAGTTTCCGTGGCAATCGAAAGAGCTTGCCAGCTCTTATACGGAAAAAAATGTTTAGGTAGACTTCACAGAAGTCCAGCTGTTATATTTGTGCTCATCGTATACTTTTCAAAGAATTTTATTATTATCGATAATAACTAGTTGAGTAAGTTCCAAAAATATCATTGGTTCAAAAATTTATAAATATTTCAAGGTGCTCCAAAAAAATCAATATTATTTTTTCTCTCGAAGCTCAAGACTATAGCTTCTGTGCGTTTTGAGCTCTTCAAACTCGAAAATCTAGGAGCTATTTGACAAAAAAGCTACATTTAACGGTAAATTTATATTTGACCTTGAATAATTTTTGACTGAGATGAATTACCAAACAATGATTTTAGTTTTTTTTTGTAGAGCATTTAATTTTCTAAGAAAACATGACATAAGTTTATTAGTCCAATACACAGAGCGGGCTCTAGATCTTCTGTATCCAATTACGGACCAGTCTGTTTACAGCCGTCCATCTCCAAACTGTTTGAAAAACTTATTTTACCACAAATAACGTTTTCCTTTAACAATATTATATCTACAAAGTAGCACGAATTCTTTGGTGGGCGATCTACTGCAACAAACCTATATCTATATATCAGCTACATACTCAACGCATTAAACCAATGCACGGATGTTCACGTGATCTACACAGCCTTTAGCAAAGCCTTTGATATGGTTGATCACGAAATCCTTGTCAGTAAGCTAAGCCGATACGGTGTAAAAGGCAAAGCTCTAGATTAGCTTCGTTCGTACTACTCAGGTAGACATTTGAAAGTACGTGTCAACGGCCACGTTTCAAATGAATATGAGGTGACCTCTGGTGTCTCACAAGGGTCACACTTAGGGCCAATTTTATTCAACATATTCATCAATGATATAGGCAACAACTTGGTATAAGAATACTTGCTGTATGCTGATGACCTGAAAATATTCAGAAGAATAGCTAGTGGTAATGACATTGGCATCTTTCAGCGAGATATTGATATGCTTAGTAGTTGGTGTGAGGAAAATAAGATTAAACTGAACATAAAGAAATGTGTAGCCATGTCTTTCTCCCGTTTATCACACCCGTATCCTACAGTGTATCAACTACATGCTCAGCAATTCGTGAAAGTTACATCAACTAAAGATCTAGGTGTCATTATTGATAAAAAGTTTAGTTTCTCTAGTCACGTGCATAAAATAACTTCACAAGTATACAAGATTCTCGGATTCATACTGAGATCGGGAAGAGAATTCAGGGAATCTCATTCGCTAGTTCGATTTTTCTCAGCTCTCGTGCATCCGATACTTAAGTACTGCTCTATGATTTGGTCACCCTCTACCAATCTTCCTCTCAACAAGGTGAAAAAGACACAGATCAAGCTTTGCAAGTATATATCATCTATATGCGAACTAAAGGATTAAATATAAGAGTCAAAGAAGTGTATGATCAATTTAAGATCAGCAAACTCTCCTACAGAGAGAAATTGCTGATCTTGTATTTTTCTACAAAACCATAAATGGCCACATTGATTCCCCAGACATTTTAGAACAGTTTGGTCTTGTCTGCAATAAACCAGGACTAAGATCACACAAGTTGCTGAGTACAACTCAATCATCGAAAAGCTATGTGCACTATGGATCGAAGAACAGGATAGCGAATTTAGTTAAGGACAATTGTGCTTTCATAAATATTGTGCTTTCTTTGATATTTCCTTATCAGGTTTCTTAAAAAAAATAAGAAACAGTGTACCACGTCATTGATATAAAACATTAATATAAAACTATAATATAAAATAGTATTGTTGCGTAATTAAAACTATATTTGACTTCAAATATAGTTTCACTTCTGGCAGATGGAAGCAGCACCTACTGGGGCCTAGTCTATAGATTTAAACTTGGACATGTGCAGTGCGGTGCATACGCATCTTCTCCTTCCTGCCTCATGTCGAGAAAACGGCGGCCATTATCTTTCGCAAACATGAATTCAAGTAAAAACACGTATTTTATTTAATCGAATAATTTTGCACTCATTTCTATTAAATAATTAAAAGTAATTGATTAAAAATCCTCAGTGACAATCAAGCCTTATAAAAATATAATTATTTTTATCATTGCTAGCCGTAGAGCTCAGTAATTAATTATTTACAAACTCAACAATTCAAGTGATCGACGACCACGTTTCTCAAGAGGTTATTCACAAGGGAGGCAACCCAGGTGCCTTTTTATTAAATAATTGTTTATCACCAGTGCTCAATTAAAATAAAAGACTTAATATTATGATTAATTAATTATCATTATGCTTAATATTTTAATTCAACTAACAGTAAATTCTCGCTCGGTAGCCTCTGTAATCATGCTACCACATGTTCATAAAATAAATTCAATGCAGTGCAATTTATTATAAACTCATTTAAATCAATAAAATTAAGTGATTAATAATATTATAACTCAATGAATTCGGGTATTTATGCATTTTGTGCTGTTAGTAAATAATCATTAAGTGTTCAATTATTAACTTCGCTCGGTAACCTCTGATTTCAAATCAGTGTTCAACTAAATTCAAATCAATTACTTCAATCATTTAAATCAATTACTCGAGCTCAATTTTCTAATTTGCATTTAATTATTCACGTATTTATGAGCTCAGACAATTAACAGTATTAATAAATTAAATCAACGATTTAATTTTGTAACCCAGTGATATTATGTTCTGTGACAAATAAAAATATTGTTATATTTTTCAATATGCGTATTTTTCCAACATCCCAACCACCAACCAGTCCTGGCATGTTTTTATTTAATTATTATTACAACGTTTTATGGTCCTTCGAGCCGGATGGTTGGTCGGTTGTGTTGGTGGCATCATCAGTCGGCAGCTGCGTTCATATACACGCATCACATGTTACGGAGCTCAGCATGGGAGATAAAGACGAGAAGAAGGACGGGTTCAGAAGGAACCTCCACGAACCCACCTCTCATCTCAGGGATCACCATCGACGACAAGTCAGCACTCAGTGACTCTAGTGTCACAGACACTGGTAACAACAATAATGAATATCTTCCCAAACAGAAGACCAAGCGCACTCCAAAGAAATCCACGATTTCTCCAGCACTCGAAATGAAGGTGATCAGTCAGCACTCACGGCTTAGAGCCTTCTCAGACTGGGAAGCTCTGGCTGCTACGCTCACCGTCGCTGACGGTTTAGCTCAACTCAAGTCGAGGCTTGAATTACTTGAGGGTGAATGGTACCAATTTAACCTCACTCACGACTCACTATCATCCACCTGCACCAAGGAGTTCTTGGAGAGCTCATATGTCAAGGACGGGTTATACGATCTGGTGTATCGGTCGTAACTTGCCGCAAAAGTCAAACTCATCGCACTTATCAACTCAATACCAGTTCCAGCTGCTGCTTCAGCTGTCATGCATTCAACTCGGGCTCCAACTCATCTGCCAGCAATCACAATTCCTAAGTTCGATGGGCGTTACGAGAACTGGCCTGAATTCAGGGACTCATGCACCTCAATGGTGATTAATGCTGAGGAACTCGCTCCAGTCCGTCGTCTTCAGTATCTGAAAAGTTGTCTTCAAGGACAAGCCGCACTCAGTCTTGCCAGTGTACAAATGTGCGACGACTAATTTGCACCTGGTTGGAATCAGCTCAAGGAGAGGTTCAGCAATCCTCGTTTACTCATCGGTGCTCAAATGGACAAGCTCCTAAACATACATACACTCACTTCACGCTCATCTGAGCAGCTCAATTACCTCTTGAACATCGTTTTCGAGGCAATCAACGCAATCAGAACACTAGGGTTGCAAATTAACTCGGATATGAATCTATGAAGATGGACTCATACAACAAGGAGCTATGGGAAAACAAAATGGGTGCTTCTACGGAATACCCGTCACTCAATGTATTCACCGACTTCTTGGTCAGTCGTCCTCGTGATCAATAACGAGTGGAACAGGCATCATCGTCGAAGCCACCACGCTTATCTGGTAAACCAGCGTCATACTCTGCTGCTGCTGTTTCTAACTCGAACTCATCTGATACTCAAACTCCAGCCACGCACTCACCTACTGCATTTCTCTGTAAACACGTCCGGCATTCATCATACTAGTAATCGCCAAGCAATCTTACTCGCTACTTGACTTCTTGTCCTTATCATCAGTTAAGTACTCATCCAGTATGTATCTTGCTGGATCCAAATTCTGAATCATTTTTTGTTTCAGATTCCTTGGTGCATTCACTTACACTCTAACGCACACACTCATCTATTCAGATCATTGATATCAATGTATTCAATGCTGGTAGAGCTAAATGTCAATTCCTACACAAACTCTCATCTAGGCATTTAAACGAATTAGTCATCGCATTCGTGTAAGGTAAACTCATTACAACAAGTTGATGATCAACTTGAAGAACTCTGCAAGGTGGGCGGATTTCCTCTTGCTGACTGAGCAGGTAATTACAACAGCTCAATCATGTGGAAGCGATCAAGACTCACAAATTTGTAAATACAGACTCCAGCACCAAGATTCTGGGCATGTACTGGTTTTCACACTCAAATCGATTCTATGTTTCATACTCACCACCATGCGCAACTAAAAAATTTACCAAAAGGATCATTCTATCAGAGATTGCTCAAATATTTGATCCTCTTGGATTCTTGCACCACTCATCAGTCAAGCCATAGTATTTATGCAGGAGCTTTGGCTCGAAAAGCTCAGCTGGGACACTCCATTAGCAGCCAATCATCGACATAAATGGAGAAACTTCAAGAATGAGCTCAAACTAATATCGGAAATCAAGATTCCAAGATGGATCCACTCATCCATGTGCTCAACCAGCGAGATTCATGGATTTTCGGATGCCTCGCAGTTGGCAATGGCAGCTGCCGTGTTCATCAAAGTCCTATTACCTACTCATGGAGTCAGAGTTACGCTGCTCTGCTCAAAAACCAAGGTAGCTCCGTTAAAGCAATTAACGATACCAAGGTTGAAACTCACTGCAGCTCACATGTTGGCAAAACTCATAAAACACTTCCAGAGCACTCTAAACCTCACTCAATCGCCAACATACCCGTGGACGGACTCAACAATCACTCTCACGTGGATCAAATCTCACCCGTCTCGCTGGAAGGAGTTTATTCGGAATAGGGTGTCACAAATAGAAGATTTAGTTACAGGTGGCTACTGGAATTTTATTCCGGGCACACAAAACCCAGCAGACTGCGCAACACAAGGGTTGACGCCTACTCAACTTCGTGATCATCAACTGTAGTGGACTGGCCCACCATGGTTGCTCAAGAGTTCATCGTCCTGGCCTAAATGTCCATCAATCGATGATACAGGAGCTCAAGCAGAAGAACGGCCTGGTTTGGCCCTATTCTCATCGAATTCATCACTGACATCAAGGTGGCCTATTATGGAACGGCCAATACCTCTACTCCGCATGTTACGAGCTACTGCAATCTGCTATAGACTTCGTGACATGATCAATAAATCACCGAACTCATCACTCAAGACTATAATTACTTCTGATGGAGTAATTCATGCACTCGGCTTCTGTATCGAAGAAACTCAACGTATTCATTTTGCAAACGAGATCAACATGCACTCTAAATACGCGCCATGGCCTAATAGTCATCCATTTGCTCGATTGGTTGCATTCATTGACACCGACGGCATCATTCGAGTAGATGGATGATTGGAGAATGCTCCAAATCAAGACCAAAATTAGCATCCTGCTATTCTACCACGGAATGCGGAACTCACTAGACTCATAATCTCTGATGCTCATCAGCGTATCATGCGTGGTGGTACTCAACTCACTCTTGCATTCATCAGACAATAGTACTGGATCATTGGTGGTAGACAACCAGTACGCTCAGTTATAATTAAATGTATAAAATGTGCACGACATCGTGCTGATAGAGCTCAATAACTCATAGGTCAGCTACCAGTATCAAGAGTCACTCCATCATCTGCATTCACCCATACCGAAGTTGACTATGCTGGTCCAATAACACTCAAAAATTGGAGACGCAGAGGAGCAAAAACATGTAAAGACTGGATTTGTGTTTTTGTCTGTCTTTCTACGTCAGCAGTATATCTAGAGGTAGTCAGCGACTGGTTCATTGGCATACTCAATGAAAGATCACGTACTCAAGAATTCATCAATCATCAACTCTGTTGCTGATGGCGGGCGGAATGTTGCGTAATTAAAACTATATTTGAATTCAAATATAGTTTCACTTCCGGCAGATAGAGGCAGCCCCTACTGGGGCCTAGTCTATAAATTTAAACTTGGATATGCGCAGTGCAGGACATGCGCATCTTCTCCTTCCTGCCTCGTGTCGAGAAATAAAACTATATTTAAATTCAAATATAGTTTTTATTACGTAACAAGTATATTATATTATATCCTCTCAAAAAGCGACTAAGGAAGCCTTTCGGCACGCGCGTGGCTCGGGCGATCACCGAAGTTAAGTAGCATCGAGCATGATCACTACTTGGCTGGGTGACCGTTTAGCCACACGTCGGGTTCGAACGAAGGTCTCTAATCGCTAGGCGCGGGATGAAGATCCAGTGATCGGTAAAATGGGAATTTTATCGATCACTGGAGCTTCACCCAAACCGAACTGTACTGACTAGGTTTTCTCTGTGGTTTCCCTAGCCACTGCACCTCCATTGCATAACGGAGGTTGCAGGGCATCACCGTAATGATGCAGTATAGTATAAGCACAAGTCGGGCCACAGCCACACAACGGAAGGCAGAGGAGGCGAAGTAAAGCAGTTTGCGATATAAAGGCAAAAAGTGTAAAAGGCCGTAATTGCAGCTATACACTAAAAAACAATTAAAATTAAAAAATTATATTATATCCTCGTTCAGTGTAGTTACTAATTAAATATTACTTTTGTAATAAACAAGATGTACAAAGCCGATTGGTGTAAATAAAGAAATAAATAAATAAATAAAATATACTGTACAACACATCGTTCGTTAATTACAAAAATAGATTTTCCTGTGTTATTCTTACAGAAAGTTGAAAAATGCGATGCGTACAATCTTAATGATAACATTAAGAGTCTGTCGATTGAAAGACCTATTTTAGTACCTAAACGAAACTTTGAGACTTAGTTCCGAGAAAAATTTTTTGTTATCTTACAGTTATTGAAATTAAAAATTAAAAAAAAAAGGAAGTTATTGGTTTCGGTCCAATTTGCGAAAATCGAACATCCAACAGATCTTGACATTTTGAAGGTCTGGGAAGCTACTCTGACTAATTTCGAGATAATGTTCCACTGAATGTATGTGGATATGAATGTACGTACGTAAGTAGGTAAATATTCTATCTTTTGAACCAATGAACCAATTTGGCTTTTTAAGGTGGAAAAATGAAATTTTTGAAGAAAAGTTATTTACAAGTAACTTCTACGTTACTATATGGATCTAATTACATCGATTGATTTCAAATTCTGGCCAGCTCTAGAATTCTATAAGCCGCGTTGAATGCAACCTTAACCATTATAATTGAATCATTCGTTCACGAAGAATGTTGTTTACAAAAAAACTTAAAAAAAGTTTTTTTTCGAATAAAATCAAAAACAGTCAATTGATTACTTAAAAAAAAATTTTAGTGTAAGAGACTGAAAAACTGCGTTGAATGACATCATAAACTTCAAAATCAATCTATTAGTTCAAAAGATGTCGGTGATCAAATATTAAAATGATTAAAATTATCTACATTTTACCAGGATAACTCACCATATAATTTATCAAATGTACCTAAAATTGAACTAAGTTTAATTTTGTAGCCTCTTTTGATGTCTACAGATTTTTTTGCATTTGTTTTTTTAGTATTAGTAATATTTTCAATAAAATATAATATAAGAAAACCGTACACGGAAAATGATATATCTGAAAGCAGATGCCGTCACGATTGAATACATACGACAATACTAATGATATAAGCTGGATATATACTACTTTGCGAAGATATCCATTTTTTTGTGCAAGAACCACTGTTTTTTACGCTTTACTCGGATATTTCATCTATTAACGCTTTAATCTGACTTAAAACTCATTGAACTTTCTATTTTAATCGCATTTATTGATTTATGTCCTAATTCATTGATTTTATTAAGCAAAATCGTAACCAAACACGAAAAAACTGCTTCTTGAAGCTCGAAGGGCTTAAACATGATTTTTGGTATTATTAAGTCTCAATTCTTTCAAGTGCACATGGCGAAAGTGGTCAAGTACCCTACAATGGGCCGGACAGGCAAGCACCACCATTTACGTGGGTTTTTCTATTAGTACTTCATCTGATACAGAGTACAGTCCAAAAAATGAATTGCAGAAAACTGGCAGGTGCCTCTGTGATCCTATCGACGAGTGGCCTTAACCCACTTTGATTTGTTTTAAAAATTCATTATGCTGTAAAGCTTGAAAATAAGATAATCACTTAGAGATAGATGAGGGCAAGTTTGTGTTACTGACTGAAATCTAAGTGATTATAAATGGAGTGGACTCTTTTTAGGGTATTAAGACGAAGTTAAGTCTCACCATTTTATCTCGAAGCAAACCTATTCACCAGTGCACGAAACTGGTGCCACGGGGAGCCTCTCTAAGCCCTCTTCGGCCAGAGTTTCTTTATTTCCTGAGATGTCCGGAGTGTGCGGTCCATAGAGGTATGGACTCGGGGTGGCTTTGGTCGATACCACGCACAATGAAAATTTTCGATCATACCTCCAGTTAATGTCCATTCTTAGTCGTCACTCGATTATATTTTTCGACTATGAATGTTGTCTGAGGAGGAAGTAAAGGTATTCCTGCTATGCGTGTATGCCTGAAAAGGTGAGGAAACGGCCTCCTGCAAAACGGAGGTCGACTTCGTTCCCGTCACATTAATTAAAGCTTAATTGTTCATCCTAGTAAAAAGTCACCTTGGGTCTGTTTTAACTTTAGACAAGCCAATATCTATATAAATGCATACATGGTGAATGTAAATAAAAAAGGAAATAAATCGCTAGTTAAAGATCTGCCTATCTCTTTCTCTAAAAAAGAAGGTGGGTTATTTCAGCCAGACCCTATAACGTTCTCTACTATTTCACGCGTCCCACGGCGGAGTGTGGTTCGCGCTCGATAGCCGTTATGGCTCTCCGTTGGTCGAAAACTGAAAAAATAAACAAACCCAGAAAAACAAATATCCCACCTGGAGATATCCTGAATCTCCCTGGACTGGCTGCTCTGCTCAGGCTGGGTTAGAAAACCTAGTTGGGCGCCAGTTCGTGTGCCCCACGAACAAAATTAACTCAAAATTACACAACGGAGAAAAATGAAAATGAAAATAAAATAAATAACAGGATAGCGATTTCAGATTTAGGAATAAGGATAGCAAGAAAGATAGCAGTAATTAAAATAATAAAAGTAAATAAATACTGGGTTGATGACCATTTGTTTTAATTATCCATTAATTAATAAATTAATCAGTCACATATATCGCATATTCACATAAATAATAATCGGAAAAATAGTAATAGCTCACTGACAAAAAATAATAATAATAATAATATTATTATGCGTATATAAACTTTAAATAGTAACAATACTACATAAACAATAAATGTATTGTAAAACCCACATCTGACAATAATTAATATTTCACTCGCTCGTGAACATAGGTAATTTCATTCAAATTATTCCCAGTAACAATTCCCAGTAAATTCCACTGGCGAATGTACGGTATTTCCAAATAATATTATTTAGACGCAAACAATAAAGATAAATAACCTATTGGGTATAATACTTATGACTGGTATTTATACCTTGATCACTCTCACGTGATAGTTAAATAATAACTTGAGGAATCAAACTCAAATTAAATATAATAATAATTCAAATTAACAATAATTGATAACTCAAATTAATCATAATCAATACGCAAATTAATAATAATTTACACTCACTATTCAGTTAAACAATAAGTAATAACTCAAATTATTAATATTAATACGCAAATTAATAATAATTCATAATCAATATTCAAGTAAATAATAGTTTATGACTCAGCTTAATAATAATTCATAAATCAAATCAATAATAATTCATAAATAATACTCAAATAAATAATAATTTATAACTCAAATTATTAATAAATCATAATGAAAAATAACCAAACATTTACCACACTCAACATTTGGTAAAATAATACTAAATAATTTCACTGACTGTACTCGTATTTACTGAGTATAACATTCACGCATTCCATCATATGCTTATGACCAGTTACTAATACTCAGAATTTACTATCTCTCTCACGCTTAGGCTATATACAAATGATCACCAACTCGGGAACCAAAATTACACGCCAATGTATTAGCCAAAAAGGTACTTACAGTTTACGTATTATTCAACTCCCTTGGTTGCACGCTAATACGGTAAATGTATTTTCCTTTATGCGATTTATCAAATGCTCAACTAATGCCAATGGGTGTATATTATCTACTCAAATACTAAATGGCGACAAATTTATAATTAGTTTAATGTAACAGAGCACACACACTACTCTTACAGAGACTATCCCACGTCTGACCATGGCAGCACGTGAATCTCACGCCGGCAACTAGGCCGACGCCATTTTGTCGTATATCTCACTTTGACCAATGGAGATATGCAACTGTCGCATGTTATTTCTTTTTACAGTACCACCAACGTACTACATAACTGTGGCCGTGTAATTTATCAAGTTCCCGACGCTAAATGACCAGTTGCCCTTTCATAATTAATTATTAATATGATTTTAAGATAAATCAATCAATGATTTACTTACTAAACTAAGAGATTTATTTATAATAAATAAATTCACTGATGCTAATAGCTGCGTTGACGCGCATGCGCCAACCAATTCAAAATAATCATAAGCACATAAATGAAATGCGCAACTATTTCCCCCAGCGCTACAAAATCCAAATATATGCTCAAATTCATCAGTGAAATCTCCTGCTTCCAATACAATTTATACCTAAAAAATCAATAACGTATTATTAACACAATAATTAAATAAAATCTTACATGTAAACACACAATAATTATAATACAATGTCGGATGAGACGTGTGAGCAGCGTGTTCTGCCCTCTGTTGCTCACCGACCTGATGCGAGACTGCCGCGATATTAAAATATCGTGACAACCCAAATAAAAGCCTAGGACTCAAGCATATACTAATACATTTATAAGAGTGTATGTGTTAAAAGTTAAAAGAATTTTCCCGAATAAATTTATTTAATAAATGATTAATTATTAATTTTAAATATTAATTAGTGATTCTTATTATTGCTGGTTCTGAAGCCGGGAAAAAAGAATCTCAGGAGTAGGTAGACTCATTCTGTACCAGACACGCGGCTGAAAAGAATACTTATTTTAAGTGACGCTGGTGATCAGAAAATTTATTATCAGAGACTTAATTATATTTTACGAATTCGATTTAACCAAATTCACAATTTGTACATAACAGTTTCCCCTTTTTGTTGTTTTAAATTTATAATTTACTCTTTAGAAAATAAGATATGCGTCCAGCGACAAATTATTGAAACGCGCAAGATTCATTGGATGTGGGAAATAAAATTTATAATTAACTCAAAAGCACGCTACTTTGGAGATAAATATCATATGTTTATATATAAAATGTATTGAAGACTTATCGTGATTCTGGTCGATTTACTGGTGGCACTGGCCGACGATTCACCTCAGCTTGGTCCTGACGATGTTGATGTCCAATGGTCCTTTGAGCTCCGGGATTAGCGTCGGTAGGTTGTCGTAAAATCACGAAAGCAAACCACCACTCACTTGTTACACTTTGGTTTGTACGTATAACCAGGTAAACGAAATAGTAGATTTCATATTAAGTCTGGTGTGTCAAGGCAACGCCAAGTAATTAATAAATAAGTTTCAATTTAATAAATTTTAAACGACATAGCGAAGAAATTTTCGAATCACCAATCCATTAGCAATTCTTACACTTCAGTATATAGAATAAATAGAAATAGAACTGATAACTCAACAAACTTATCGTTAGGCCGGCTCATATGAATTGTGATGAGTCCTGGTGTTAGAGTAGGGACCTCGCTAAGCGTCATTAGTCCACTCTAGGTGATGGCCAGGGCCTAAGTTCTCGAGCAAATGTTTGCTGGCCCTTTTATGTACGAATTTTGAAGGCATGGAACTACCTAACTGTCGTCTAAACTCAAATAGAATTCGATCTAGGGGGCCTCTGACATGGCCCCGAGTGATTGAGGAGAGTTAATTAACATACAATTGTTCTAATAGATGGCCGTAGAATCAGTTAGATTTTGCGCTCGATTGTCAAGTCGAAAAATCAGAAACGCACGGTTATAAGTCGTAAAATTGTGATGAGCTAAAAGGCTAGATGACTGTAAGCCCTTCGCGAGACTTCTCAGCATTACTTCTTGCCTAAATTTGACACACCCAAATTAAAGTTCATAAAAACTGATCTTTTAGCCACATCTCGCTTTCTAAAATTTGTAGAAACCAATACCTTTATTGGACGTTTAATAATGATAACACAATGCATTCAGGCATAAGTCTTTGTCACCTGAATTATCAAAGTTGAAAAAATACCAATTCAAAAAGTTAGACCAGATCGCCCCACGAAAAACATCAGCATTCCCGATAAAATCATGAGTGCATAATCCCCCTTTATATATCATGTAGAACCTACCCCTGCCAAGTTGTTAAAGTTAGTCAATCGCTAACCAGAGAAATGTTTGCCGTTTCAAGCTCCAATGAAATCTTTACTAATTGAAGCTCTAACTTTTGTTAGTTCTAACGTCGTAAATCCGATTATTGCCACGAATCGGATTTTATCTTTGATTCTTTTCCACATGACAGTCCACCTCCTAGGCAATTTGGCTTATTGGTCAAACACTAAAATTACTCTTGACTTAAATCACGTACGGTTTGACCCATTGATTCCTGGTTCATTAGTCTGAATCTCGTTATAGTCTATCGCCTAGACATCTGGACCGTTAGATCAATAACCGCAATTCGATTCTTTTGTTTCGCAATAAACTATTTCCGAAAATAATGGAGTAAATCTCACTGGTATTCCTATCAGCTTTGTTTCTAGTTATCAATACGCTGAATAAAATTTAAAGGAATTCACCATATTACAGTGCAGTGCGCTCGTGTGATATAGATTCTACTTGTGAGTCTTAAAAAAATGATCAAAACAAATTATTATAAAAATAATTATAATATCGCTGTGCGCAAATTTAAGTTGGTGGCTTGTGGGTAAGTGTGTGCAGCTGTATTAACCCCTAGGAATAAGTTAATGATTGTAATATTTATTGACAAAAAATTTTAAAACAATGAATACACAATGAAGAACACTTGTTAAGTAGATTTTCCTAAAATTTAACTATTGTATTTGTCCTCATGGTCGATTTTTTAAGGAACTTTGTTATAACCTATCATAATCAGTTGAGTAGGTGTTACATCCCAGCCTGCTTGTCAGATGGCTCTGCCAATTTCCAAATCTTAAATGATAAGAGACCGACCTGAGACCCGCCAAACCGATATATTTAAATAATAGAATTGTTAATGATAATATATTTTCTTTTAACGTATACTAATAAGTACGCGTCTAAAAATAGTCAAATAGATAAGATATTATTAATAAAATATTTATTCATCACCGACGATTTCTCCAAAAGAATGCTGATGAATAAAAATAGATAAGAATAATTATACGACAAATAATGAATGTCAAAAGAATAAAAAGTGAAATTAGTTTTCCCACGAAAAAGTAAAAACACCGAAAAACATCGTCCGACTGCTGACGCAACATCATCCTCGTCGAACGATGATAACAAACTCCCACTTTGGGGAATAAGGCCCTAATACCCTATCCCACTTTACTCTAGGGTGTTGGCTTGCGGATTGATATAAAAAGTCGATGTCCAATACATCGCTCTCTTACGCTTACACTCTTAGATCCTCACACACATCAATCAGAAGTTATAGTAGTGCGGTTTAGTACACGCAAGTAAACTCCCGGTTTAATTAAAATATATTATTCTTTTGACACGAAGTTATTTGTTAAATAGTAATTTTAAACTCAAGTGTATTTTCAACAATATTCTTCGACTATTCTATTTTATATGGATAAATTAAACATATTTATTCTCTAATAAACGACAAAGTTATTTCGAGCTTTCGAAAACTACCCAAGTATCCGAAGATCTACAGTCACGTCCAATTCAAATAATTCGCGCCGGCAGATCTCAAGCCGACACGACTCCAGGACGTAACATAGGGGTCAAGAATACTTCTCGTTTGAATATTTATACGTATATATATATATATATTAGGGTGCTCCAAAAAAAATCGATAATTTTTTTTTTTCGGCTGTTGTGAAAAAAGTTTCTATCCATCGAAAAAAAATCCTGTCAAAACGATGATTTTTTGTTTCAATTTTGAAAGGTAACGCTTGCTCTTCGAATTTTCCCATGCTATGGGGTCATAGCATGGGAATTTTACTTTTTTCATAAAAAATCGTATAACTTTATTTTTCGTTGAGGAAAAAATTTGCGTCATAGATACTTTTATCGGAAATTTTATGCTCTACAAAATTGTACGTGAGTTCATTAGCTCTAAATCGTACGGTTCAAAAGTTACAGATGTTTAAAGTTGATGACTTTTTGAAAATCCCCGTTTAAATAATATTTACACTAAAACTGCTACTCTTATGGAAAGTATCAAACAAAAACTTTGTAACGAATTTTATTTATTGCAGAATGGCTTGAAAAACATCAATGTAAATTTTGTACTTAATGATTAATTAATATGCTTAATGAATACTTTTCCATGAAAATTATGATTTTCTGCTTGTTTGACATAAAGGTAATCTAAGTTTTTACTCAATTTACCTTAAATAAAACTCAGTTACTATAAAAATTATTATTTTAGCATATTCATTACACTTTTATCATATTTTTCACTTACTCGAAAATCAATTTATGTAAAGATTGTATTAAAAACATGATCACAACTATACAATTGATTTTTAAAAAATTATTAACTTCAAATACCTGTAACTTTTGAACCGTATGATTTAGAGCTTATGAGCTCATAAACAATTTTGTAAAGCATAAAATTTTCTATAAAAATATTTATGATGCAAATTTTTTCCTCAGCGTAAAATAAAGTTATATGATTTTTTATGAAAAAAGTGTAATTCCCATGCTATTAGCATGAAAAAATTCGAAGAGCGAGCGTCACCTTTTAAAATTGAAATAAAAAATCTTTTGGAGCATCCTAATATATATGCATAAACCTTTGGCATTGCTATTTATACGACCATTATAAGGTATTTCACGGTTCGAAGTTGATAAATTAACGATTCCATTAATGTAAGTATTGCACTTTTACACCACTGGCGGTGTGATCGTTCTTATTCACACAGCTAAAAATTGAACACTATGTATCGTGTAACTTTCACACCAGTGGTCTTAAAAATTTTCACACGAAATCATTCACACCAAACGGTGGACTCAAAATTTTCTACAGTATACTGTCAACTTTAAAACTGCTACAAGCAACTTTAGCGAACAGATATCAATTTTGAATTTACTCTTATTTATTCTTATTCTTGAATAATTCAAAGTGTATTTGATTAAATGATCTCAAGTTTGCTCGAAATTTGAATTCAAAAGAACTCTTGCAAATGCTGCATGTACCACACATATGCACACACACACACACACACACACACACACGCGCGCGCGCGTGTCTCTTTAAAAATTTCAGAATAGCTTTCTAGGACATCAAAATGTCAACATCTGACGAATACTCGATTTATTAAAATCATGGTGATAAAATTACTTTCCAAAATTTCAAAAACTCCCAATTTTTTTTAGCAAGAAGTTGGAAATTTACTTGGTGGAATGACTCATGTATTTGAATTTTCTAATTAACTATTGTTACGTTCTGGCTCGAATTAAATTTAAATAAAAATTTTACAAAATTTTTTTTTGAAGTCTCGAATTATTTATTTGCCACGGTGGGCGAATAAACGGTTCGAAACTTCTTAGAATCATAAATAAATAATAAATTAATAAATCGTGACTTTGTTGGCGATATTATTTTATTTATCACCAACAATGTAACGGAAATCTCTTGCGATAAGGGAATCGCCGTGGCTCGCGGATAGTCTAAACAGATGACGGCGCATGAGACCCGGGTCACGACGATTCTCTCACAGGGATCCTAAGATGCAGCGTCAACATTTTGTCAACTCTGTTGGCTTTCTTATATTTTTATAACGACAAAATAGTCAGTCTTACAAGAGAGCTCATGGAACTCGAACCTATACTCTCCATAAGTAATTAATAAACCACAATTAATTTTAAATCAATTAACTCCTTATTTTGGGGTGCCATGGGCACCCCAAGGTTTCACCCGTACATTGGGGAATGCTGATACCGGCGGTCCTCCCTTCCTGTCCTGCTATTAGGAACGCTGACACCGGCGACCTAATAATTGATCCAGTCCTGGGCGCTGCCACCGGCTGTCCAGGATTATCCAAATCCCACATCTTAATAAACAATATGGAGACCGGGTCACGCGATACTACATTTTAAATCGCGAAAATTAAATAAAAATGATAATTTATAAAATAATCGAAGGCCCACCAGGGGTCTATAGACACTCTAACGAGGCCAGACCTGGACATTAATAAGAAATTAAATATTTGGAAATATTTTAATTAATATTGGAAATTATCCAGTATGTAACAGTGGTGCTGTGACCAGGATCAGTGACCATTGTTTATACACACTGAAAATAATTTTTAAATAATTAAATTGAACTGGAGATTTACCAGTATGTAACACTATATTCCTCAATTTACTTGAGCAATTAGAACATAATGACAAAATTTGTGGGAAGTTTTATCATGTAAACTTCTGCAAAAAATCTTGATTGTTTTAATATTAACGGAATAACTTGTCTTATTTTATAATCGTATTTCTTCACCTAACAAATAATCGGGGAGTAAACATATCAATACTTATGCTTGTCATCATACTTTGTATCCAAACTTCTACGTATGAAGCGCCTGGAACTCGACCAGTCTGTATCGTGGGTTGGTTTGTTTTGTAAAGCTCATTTTTACAAAAGTTGATGTTAAAGGCGGTTATAAAAATTATAAACTATGAAGAATTTTAATCTCCAATCAGAATTGAATGAAAATTATGTTTTATGTATTAAATACTGTTTAATTGACTGCAAAATGAAGTAATGGGAGTATATATTTTGAGATCTTTCAACAATGCACCACACGTCTAACTATTAATGTTGCTTGAAAAACTATGTCTCATGCAAATTTTAGATTTTAGAAATGGAAAGTAATAAAATAATAGAAACTTACAAACCTTTTATTCAATTCTTCAAGTTTCAACAAAAAATTTCGAGACGAAATTATATTCGTTGAGGAAAACAAACTTGCATAGTTGTTAACATCTCCTATTCTCTTTTCAATAGAACTTATTTTATTTTTAACTTTTTGCAGCTCTTCAGATATTTCACTGGAAACTTCTGCAGAAGTAGAATATTGTAAGTATTGTCGTATAACTTCGGCAGCAGCCAGTTCAGCTGCAAGATCTTCTAGCGTTTTTTGAAAGTCGTCCATTTTCTGAAACAGTTTTATCACATTCAGCAGATATTTTTTGAAACCAGACACTGATTAAGATTTTAGCCTCAGCATTCACCAAGGATAGTATTTTAATACCATTGGTCATTACAACTATTATAACCAAACCCTTTTCATGTATTTAATCTCACATTCAAAAGACACGATCACGGTTCTCCACCCTATCAGGAGGCATTGTTATTGTCAGTGCCACTAAAATTACTTACTCAATTTTCAGAACCTAAGGTCTGACCAATAATCGTGAGATATGGGGGGTTTACGAAGCCGGATGTTTATTTTTGCATATAATTGTACTACTGGTTCTCTATATTCATAATTTAATTTGTGTATACTATTTGTTCATTAATTAGGATCTAAACTCCACTCATTAATACTAGTCATAAATTTTCAATTTGGTTATTTCTACGCTTATTTCCGCCATGATTAGAAAATACGATTTGTGTCGATTAAAAACGATAAAAATATAATCATCATTAATCGTCATTAATAGTTATAATCGTTATGGTTTTGTTACGTTTTCGTAATATTTTATTGATTAAAATAAATTAATTATTTTTGATAAATTAATTTTATGCAATGTAACGGAAATCGGTTACGATAAGAGAGTCGCCGTGGCTCGCGGGTAGTCAAAACAGATGACGACGCATGAGACCCGGGCCACGACGATTCTCTCACAGGGAACCTGAGATGCAGCGTCAACATTTTGTCAACTTTGTTGGCTCTATTATATTTTTATAATGACTAAATAGTCAGTTTTTGAAGAGAGCTTCTCGAGCTCGAACCTCTGCTCTGCTCTCTATGTAGTTAATAAACTCCATAATTCATTCTAAATTAATTCAACCTTATTGTGGGGTGCCAATTGGTATCCCAATATTTTCACCTACACTATGACCTATCCATAGCCCTATTAATACCCAGGAGCGAGCGCTTACTAGCAGTTCCACTCTGCCCTCTAACCCTGAGCGCTCAACAGCAATTCGGGTTTCCTTCAAATTTCTTGCCAATTATCCATCCATTCACCTGCTGCTATAATAAAAATATTGAGTTGGAACCGGCAACGAAAATACTTTAAATCGCGAAAACCAATTAAAATTAATAATTAATCAAATAATCGACGACCACGGCTCACCAGGGGTCTATAGACACTCTAACGAGGCTAAACCTGGATACAATTGAATAATTAAAAATTATTTTTATTTCTAATTAATTTGGGGTAATTTCCCAAAACGTAACAGTTTTTTACACTTAATCGTCTCTAATCGTCAAAAGACGATTTATCATTTTACAATTAACAACGATTAATGACGATTAAAATTTCAAATCGTTATAAATGATTTTTAATCCTCATACTGGACCAGAAATTGTATGATTATTTTATGATTAAAGTCGATTCATGACAATTAAATTTCAAATCGTCCTGAATCGTTTTCTATTTTTATGCGAGAACAATAATTGCAATATTATTTTACGATTAAAGACGATTCATGAAGATTAAAAATTTCAAATCGACTTTAATCATTAATAGACGATTCGTGACAATTTAAAACGATTAAAAATACAATAGTTTTTCATCTTTTTTAATCATAAATTAACGATTCATAACGATTCAAAACAATTAAAAACTTAATCCTGTTTAGTCATCAACTGATGATTCATTACGATTTAAATCGATTAAAACATTTTTAATCGTCGTTAATCGTATTTTGTAATCAGGGCTACTGAAAAATTCATTCACTCACATGACCAACCCCTAGTCTTATCCCTAAATAATATCTGCCAGTCTTAAAGGTATTCTCACACACTATCAACTCATACCACTCAGGTGCGAGGCGATCTGCAAATTATCTTCAACTCTTTAAAACAGCTACCTTCAACCTCCGTCTCTTTAGCAACCCTGATTGACCCAAACAACCTTAATGAATCCGCTACGCGGAATTATAAGAAGATAACTTTGGATTCATTCTCGAGGATTGCTACTGCTGAGTTTAGTTCATTTGCGGTTTTAGCATCCAAGTGAATTGCTGTAATCGGAGTTTTAAACCTAACTCAAGTAGGATACAACTCAATAAATCCAAAGTGTAGATTCCATAAGTTGAGTTAATATTCAAGTGTTAAACTTAAGAGAATTGAATAAAGAAAACTTAGAGTTAAGAACTAATTACCGTCTTGTGAGTTGAGTGCTGCGAGTCTATACAGTTTATCACGAATAAACATTTATCATTGGTGAAAGCCTGTATGATAGATTATTTCTAATATTAAGAACTGTTTTCTTTTTTCTGGACTGAAACTTCATCTTCGTGAGGAGTCACAGGAAGCCATTCACGAAAGATCTAGTCGACAGCTTACGAAGGTCAACTTCTAAAGTAAGCAGTTGAACATCAAAGGTAGGTGAAGTTACCAGTTTCTTGAACATATAAAATCCAAATCCTGCATCGAATGTACAGAGAGATCCCTAAGAGGTATATGACTTCAAACAACGCTGCAGATTTTCGAAATATTGATTATTTGGATTCTAGAAGTGTGGCTTCTTCTACTGCATCTGCATCAATCTTCAAGCAGCAAACATTGACTTCTTGCATAATAAATATAAAAGCATTTGGAGGTAAGATATGAAACTGAAATCTTTGAATTCATAAATCTGACGTTAAGGTGCATCCTGGACAGACAATTATGATTTTCTCTTATTTTTAGATAATGATGTAAAGCGTGGTCAGATGAATTATGCAATAGTTTTCATGGTAGCAAAAGACAGTCCATCTCTAAATACTATGAAAAAAGCAGGATTCAATTTTTTAATGAAAGTAGTAGCACCACTATGTAAAGTTCTCGCTAGAAAAATAATTACGCATATAATTGACGATAAATATGACATCATTTCAACACAATTTAAACAAAAAAATTGAGTGCATGTAACTTTCATGCACAGTTAGAGTAAAACTTATTTGACACTGTGACTGATGTTGATTAAGTTAAAAATACATAAGTCATGTTAGAATTTAAAAAAGTATATATTGACAATATAACAAGAGTTATATATACTGAGACAATGTGAATTGTCTTCTTCGTTCTCAGCCTTGCGGTTCCCGTTTATCCCTGTCTCGTTGCCGTCTGAAACTACACAAGTTATAGTGCCATGGTCACATGACTAATTATCACGTCGATGCATGTCTGTAAAGGTGCTGTGGGGACAGAGTCCCGAGACTAGTCCTACGCCCAAATTTATCGGTCATTTACTTCGATCTTGGATCCTAAAGAGCATATGTGCTAAATAATTTGAAAGTGTCTTTTTTTCTTTAAGCGACTACTTGTCATGTAGAATTAATTATTCATAAGCGATTTACTCGCTAATTTATTCTTTGTAATTAAAAGTATAGTTAAGATTTAATTGAGTAAACATTCCATTTACTAAAGTTTATATAAAATATTGCGTACTATTATAATTAATAATATTAAGTGTAAGTTAAAATTGTGCAACGCGCCCGCTCAACTTCACTGGAGTCGTTGCCGCCAAAGAGCAGCCGATTAATATTATTATTGTAAATTAATACTACGTACTATTGTAAGTAATTTTTATCATTATAATTGGCAATAAACTTGTCTATTTTTATTTATTTCATGTGCCTGTATTCTGCCTCATCCGTTATTTTAGATAATCTTAACATATTTGAGTATATTTTAAGATAAGTAGCCGTAAGGTAATTTAATAAGAATTTCATCGATTGTTGGTTTGATCGAGTGCGGGTTTTTCTCTTGCGAGGACCTATCTGCGTTGTCCAAGTAATTATAAATTTTGTAGCGGACAGCCTAATCCAGAGTTCAACCCGCGACTTCTGGTGGCTGCTGGTAAAAATCGTGAGCATAAAAAGCGATTTGTCTCAATATACTTATTAATATTAAGCATTATGCATAATAAATACTTTGATCCAATTTTCATTATATTTCAAATATAAAATAATAAGACTAAAGTAACTGAAATGAGAAACATAAACTCTACTTTGCAAATTTTCTAAACTTCTTAAGAATCCCTGATTAAAAGAAATGATTCAAACTATTAGAAACGATTAAAAATCATTCAAAACGATTCAATTTTAGGACTATATAAGATTCTCACATTCGGAAAATTCGACATCGACCCGTGGTTCAATATTATTTAAAACTTATTTGAAAATAATAAATTGTAATCCGGTGAGCCAATTCTGGTGACAGCTATAATAAAAAATGACGACCTTGACCGCGCAATCGACCCAACGCATTTGTGATACCGATCAATTGATTTTCTGTGTTCAACATACGACAATTTATTTTTTGCACGACTCATAATGCGAAGCATTAGAGAGTGCTTTACGATCGAAATTTTTTTTTTTAATCTGATCAATTATTTAATCGTAATCTCAAGTGCCTGACCTTTCCCCGATCCACCACCTCGATCCGATATTCTCGACATTTGTTTATTTGTGGTTATTAAATCGACTGGCGCCCAACATAAGAATTCAACAATGTTCGCAAATAGTACGTGTACTTGGGCATCACTTCGGTAGATCTCCAATTGTTGATGAGTAAATTTTATACCACTCGATTTTTGACAATTTTGGAACGGCAAGATATCGTTAGATGTTTGATTTTTCTGCTTATCACACGGAGAGAAGAGAATGGTAATAATTACCATTCTATATGGTATCCAGTCCTATTTTTTGAAGCAATGGAATGATTACTATGTAGCATGAGAATGATTACATTTTTCTGGTCATAATTACCACACTACATATTAATCATGCTAGTGGTAAATGTTACTTGGGAGCATAGTAATCAAAGGCATGCTAGAATGGTACTGAGTCTCATGCTGAATAGCGTGAAAGCAGTTTTAATATTAAGCGTTGCTATATAGTATATACGTCCAATGTAACCTGTACATACAACGAAACTCAAGTATTATTTGACAAAGTGTTATTGTCAATCGTATTCTGATTTAAAATGTTATTCTACCACACGTATCGTCACTGCTGCAGCCGGAAAAATGTATACTCCAAATCGCTGGATTTAATTTAGATAATAGTTAACTTCCTCTATAATAATGATTCATAATTAATAATTTTACTTACATTAAAATATTAATTAAATGAATAATTAAATTATAATAATATTTTTCTAACAAAAATAACCGATAACAATATATTCATGTGTCACGGCTGCTACATTCAAAAATTTTTAATTTTTTTTTCCCTCTCTTCCAAAATAAGTACACACTAAAACCTCCTGTACGTAAACCTTTTTCTGTATAACGCCGACTTACTGATGCCAGAAGTCGTGCCGGACAAATATACCTACCTGAGCGTTGTCAACGCTTTACATTTAAGTCGTATTGTATTAATGGGATACATGTACTTTAAGTTTCTCTTAGTCTACAGGTTTCATCAGTTTTCACTTAACGACTTTTAAAATTTATGTATCCGTTCTCATTTAACTAATCTAAGCATAGAAGCGGTAGTTTTTCTTTGATTTTTCATCTTAAAACTATAGACCACCCAACTCATGCGCACCTGCATGTAATTCTTGGAAACTAGACAAAGCTAATGAAAACCTCCAAATTTATGGTTTCCTACACGAGCATGCTCGGCGACAGAGTGATGCCAGAGTCATCGGCCTACTTCATAGTCAAATCTATGTCCCAGGGACCACACGTGTGCATGGGCCTAGAACTTTCGGGAGAGTCCGAGTCCTCTCGTATAGGAAACTGGTTACCACCACTTTTCATATGTGAGAATCATATAAAAAGACCATGGACTTTAGCTCGTCACTTCTTTTGGGAATCAAACTCTGAACCTTACTGAACTCCGGACACTTGACGGTGTTCGAGGCTAGAGGATTGATATCTCGATTGAGCAATGATCAGTATATCATTTTCTACTAGTCTCAAGGGAATAATTGACGTGATATTAAATTCACCATTCGATCAAAGGTAGCTGGGCATACGAACTGGACCTTGATCGCTGTAAGTCGTGAATTAATATCAATCGGAAGCACCGGTAGCGTTGATTATCTTCACCTAATTTTAATCCATTTAGTTTCATTTTTTTTATTTTTATATTAAATTATACCACGAGGAACGTGAAAAATTAAAGAATATTTTACCGCGATAAATGCGAAGATTCTGAATAATATTTTGTCGCGAAAAAGCGAAGATTTTATAAATTTGTATTTTATATTACCGCGAAGACGCGAAGAATTTGAATACATTGAAATTATTTTACCGCGAGAAGCGCGAAGACCTTCATTTTAATTTAATCTACAAAGATTTAAAAACGCATAAACATTGAAATTTATACAACAAGGTATACTTCATAAATAAATAATTCGATAAATTAGAATCACATTAATTGACCGCGAAAACGCGTTGTGAATAAGTGTCCTGTGTAACTGCTGACAGTCCTGAAACCTCACCAAAACCTGTTTAGGGTAAGTTTTAAACATTGTAACCATTGTTTGGTATTTTTATTTTAATAAACTCTGTTTAATATATATTTATTATGATTGAAATCTATTTTTTAGATCCTATAGAATATGACTTCACAATTTCTTAATCGAATTAGACGTCATATAATATATTAGACATCATGGAAGATTGCCAAATCGAAACTAGATAGGCAATTTCCCATGATAAGTGAACCTTTACCCCACCGTCCATCTTACGGTTTTAAATATTTGTATACCATATGCATGAAACATTTACTTTTATATTTACTACTTTAAATATTGCCATTTGTAACCCTTTTGTATTTTGAGAATATTGGGTCCTTAATAAATAAATACTCGTTAACATAAAACATTTGAAAAACATTATTTATCAGACAATTATACTTTAACAATGAGATACTGGCTTCACGAGGCTTTTCGGCAACCCACCTTCCTTTATCCCTTATTTTTCTACCTGTCTAGCCGCTCAGACCGATAGTTTACAGTAGGGGGTACACAACCTTACGTTTACCGCTCGACGTTTGATTGTGAAATTAGATCAGTCACATAATAAATTGGAAATCGTTTTGGGTTTTATCAATATTGTCTTCAACAATATTGTGTGGGCGCGAAGTAAATATAGAGAAGAATAAACTGAGAATTTGGTCACGTGAGCCCAGGTCAGAGAATCGGTCCTTGATCAATGTAAGTACCCTTTTATTCACTATATTTTATACTAATATCGTACCTATGCCCATCACGATCTGCAATCGTGACACATGTTAATATTTATTATTTTATTTACAAATTTTTTAAATCAGTTAAAAATTTATTCATTATTGATTAAATAACCTAACTTTTTAATTATAAAACCTTATTTTAATATTAACCGTACTACCTCCAATTGGAAGCAGCTTCATCGAAATAAGGAATGATTCCAATATAGCATGGTAGTCATTCTCATGCTAGCATCAGAATGACTAGCATGCTAGCATGGCTAGCATTACCATTCAACATCGAACGAATTACTATGTAAAAAAAAATAATACGGCTTAAAATTTGCGTTATCGTGCTACATAGTAATAATTACTATATAAAATTGGAGAATATACCATTCAGTTCTCTCCGTGCATTATTCACAGATGACCGTATAAAATGTTCCGGTGATTCAGACACTTAAATTAAATCGAGCTGTAACAGGGTAAAATAGATTCCTATGATTATTTATTAATTTCTAAATTTGAATTTGTCCACGATCGAAAACGGACCCTAAATACTACCCGGTCTAGTAAATTAAGTGATTCGACGTGTCACCGGGTGTCGCTAATCAGTGAGACCCGAACATCTGTCCCTCTCCTTGGCTAATTAATGAGTGGGGATGAGTTTCCCGAGGGTGAGTCGAAGAGACCCGAATCGAAGAGGATATAAGTGTGTGCGGAACCAAAAATCGAAAGAGTGAGTCGGACGACTGAAGATAATGGACGCATAAATTAAGGTCAGATTATAACACTAAGGATAATTTAATTGAAACGAGACGAGAGAACGAGACGAGACCAACAAAGTTAAGAAAAGCAGACCACCAGCTAAATCCAGCCGACCATCAGCTTATAGAGAAGAAAGGCAGAACATCAGCTAGGAGCTCATCGGTTGATTGCAAAATATGGTATTGAGGTAAATTACAATTAATTAAGGCCCCGAATTAAGTAATTAATTGGCTGGATTGATTGTAAATTGTCGCTTATAAGTTAAATTGGTCTCGTGTATCAATTGGAAGTCTCAGACCCGTCGGCCGTTACAACCACGTGTAGTTTCTCGTGTAATGTTCTAGCAAGTTTGATCGCGTTTCATTTTCAGTCCCGCCATTTTATCTGTTACTCTAAAAGTATTCTATTCGAGGCCTTTCGGCCGGAATAAAATAAATTTCCGCGTAAATCGTCTAGTAAATCACTTATATTAAATTCAATATTAATTATAAAATTATCTCAGGCCTGTCGGTCGCTTTAGACAAAATTCGTCCGTGTTGTAAAATCCTAAATTCAGGCCTCGTGACGCCAATTCACTGGCTGAATATTCTAGTCACTTTTCAACGTAATTCTAGTCGCAAATTTAATCTTAAAATAATATTAAAATAATTTTTATTTCTAAATCAATTAAATTAGAGTTTTAAAGACGCTAGAAAATTTACGGTAAAATTGTTGTCGAGTAAAGTTAGAAACGGATCATTTTGTCAGTAGTGAATTGACTATGAGTAAACTGAGTTGAGTATCGAAGTACGTGTCAATAAAATTATCCGTAAAATTGAGTAAAATAAATATATAAATTTTGGAAGCACATGTTAATAAGATTTATCTGTGGGAAAATTAATTAATTAATAATTCAATAAATTAACAACAAATTAATTAATTAATGAAACAAGGGAATTAAATAAGATTAGTAAATTTTAATTACTGTGGAAAGTTTTACTATTATTGAAATTTGTATACTGGGAAAATCAAGTTCTAGTATTGAGTAAAAGAAAGTGATGACATGTTTGATACGGAATATGATAGAGTAAAATAGAGTCATGTAATTTTAAGTGAACTGTGTCTGTAATAAGTCCGGTGGACATAGTAGTTTAAAATAAGTATACATCCAGGGGATGGTTTTAAAATAAATTGTTGGTTAACGTCCAGGCGATGATTTATAATTGAGTATTAAGGTTAATGTCCAGGTGACAAAATAGTAAGGTTTAACGTCTGGTGAACGGTTTTTTTTCGTGTGTGCTGAGTGTGTAATTTCCGGAAAGATGTTTAATCTAGAGTGTTTGTGTGTGGTAACGTCCAGAAGACGATAGAAACATTAGGTTGTCATAAAAAAACGTTCAGGGAACGCCTTAGTTTGTCATAAGAGTATTAGTTTGCCATAAAGATATTAGTTGTATAAGCAAAATAATAATTGTCAAACAAAATAAAAGCAAGGTGCTTGGTTTAAATAAAATTTAAAACTAATTTTCATCAGATTATTTCAGCCTATTTTACAATTCCTCTTCTCTTTCACAAAATATTGCAAACGACCCTAAGTAATTAATTAATTTAATTAAAATAAAATTTCACAACAGCCGGTTCTGGAAGGCTGAGTCCATCTTCCAGTGGCGCCCTATTATTTGACTATAATACTAGGTGCAACCAGACTTGGCAAGAATAACCTCTCTGTCATAGAGCACTATTTTTTAGTATCTTTATCATACAGTTTCTTCAAATTCATTTTCATCAGTTGCACTTTTAAAAAAAATGTTGGAAAATCCAAAATTGCACACCTCAATCGTTCATTTTATTTTTAATCATTACTTTTTTTTTATTATGAATTTTGATTCAACTTTTAAATTATTAATTTGATTTTTTTATTTCTTAATTTCAGTTTATTTTTTTGTCTATTTAAATTTTTTCTAAATATCCCGCATTTTTGTTGTAGATGTCACTCTTTTTTTTTTCAATCCTACTGTTTTACGCTAGTGCTGCTGCCAGTAGTTGATGGGGAGAAAAAAAGAAAAAAAAAAAACATTTACTTTTGTAATAATAACAATAGTAAAAATAAAAATGGCAGCTTAATTTTTCGTAAAAAATCAGTTTTATTGTTTTATTTAATTGCAATTAGACTAGACGGATTTAGATAGTGATTTTCAATAGGGATCTTGTGATCGATAATACAAAGAAAATAAAAAAAAAGTTAGGCCGACTAATTGTGTCTATCGAGAGTTATTTGGTTTACTAACCCTGATTAAACGAAACGATTTGTGACGATTAAAACGGTTTTAATCGTTTTAAATCGTCATAAATCGTCGATTGATGATTAAAAACGATTAAATTTTTCGAATGAAGAATAAAGACGATTCATGACGATTTGAAATTTTAATCGTCATTAATCGTTTTTAATCGTAAAATAATAAATAGTCTATTGATGATTTGGGACGATTAAATCTGAAAATTCATGACGATTAATGATGATTTAATTTTTAACCATTTTTAATCGTCACAAATCGTTTTGTTTAATCAGGGAAGTTTCATACAGGATAATTGACGACTCGTGTCACTGGGATTAAAATAATTTATATTTAATTAATGGAATAATCAATCGACTTAAGATTGGGTCGAAAGTATTCTTTAATAAATCGTCTTCGTGTTGGTATACAATTTGACTCATTTCATTGTAATCAAGAGTATAGAGAAAATTTAATGTGAGTGAGTGAGTCAAAAAATTTAGAGCGATCATACAGCACCCTCAGCGCTTTCGCGCTTGAGATGTGCAAAATATTTACTCACAATTTAAATTCTCTCATAAAACGCATAGATATATGATTAGAATAAAATAAAGGTTATAAAATTGTAGGTCAGCTGCACATCATTCATGTGAATATGATATACACCAGTAGGGTGTTATTAGAGGTACATGGAGAGAAAAGAATAGTTCTAATTCCTATGAAGAATAGTAACTATTACTATGTTACATAGTAACGAGGATTTTCAAGCATCACGAGTCACGGGACAGAGCAATTCCCCCGATTCTGCATGGTATCGTTAGTTACGCTAACATACGAATAATTACCGTTTTACATTGACGAGAGAACATTGTAAATTGATATGACTACAATGTTACCTAGCATTATTTACGATGTTTTATTTATTTTATATTTAGTAAATAAGGTTATGACAAAATAAATATCTCAAGTTATTTTAAATATATGTAGAATTGGAATTAATCTATTAAAATAATCTAAATATTGCTCATAATAAAAAATCACTTTTTAATTAAAGACAACGAATAATTTTAAAAAATAGATTATATATTATTAAACAATTTATGTACTTCGTTTGTTTACTTCAATGTCTTTTGCATATTGATTGAACTGTTATGACAGCTATTCAAGCATAGGACTAAATACCATTCTACATAGTCCTTATTCCGATGCTAGATAGCGATTTTTATCATTTTACTCGTTTCAATGTAGCATAGTAATCATTACCAGAAAAATGGTAATGAATCCTATTCTACATAGTATTATCTACCATTTTATAAAAAATTAGTCTGGTTACTAAGCAGAATAGTAGTCATTACTATTCTTTTCTCTTGGTGTAGGGAGTATTTATAGTCGAGATACTAGTGTGACGTCACGACGTCGTATTTTTGCTGTCAATCAACTTATTAAAAAATTATACATGTTATGCCATCTGGCAATGCATGAATAAATTAATTAGCAAATGACTTTCAGCCATTATTACGGCTTATTATTTTTAAATTTGAATTCAAATTCAAGTTATTTTTATTATGCAATAATGGTGTTTAATAATTATAAATAAATATGGAAATAAAACATTAAATATTGAAAAATGAAGGTTTATGAAATTTGAATATAAATTCAAATTTTTATATTTGTTAATTATTAATAAATAATGAAATTTATTAATAATTAAATTGATATTGAATAAATAAAAAATAATTAAATAACAAAAATTAATAATTATGAAATTGTTATGTCGGATCATTCTCATCTCATATATATATATCTAATGATAAAATTTGAAGTTTAAACATTATAGAAAAAATGTTTAGTTTAAAATGTTCTGAGAAAGAACAAAAATATATTAGAGAAATCTATTCCTAGTATTTCGTTATGAGAAAACCGATCGTGGGAGTTGTGCAGGGGTCCTCTAAAGGGGACAGCTGCATAACTCCCGCGATAAGGCCGAACATCATTTTTGAGAGTTTTTCTACGAAATCTCATAAAAGTGGTAATAAAATAGAAAATTTATGTTTCCACTGCATGGGAATGCTCCGACCCAAAGGTGAAACTTTCCAGATCAATTTTGGAAGTAACGAAGTATTTTATTTAAACAAAATATTAAATTAAAATAAAAAGAATCAGAACATAAAATAAGGAATAAACAGTACTTGAAAAATGAACTGAACAGAGAAATAAATGGTTAAATAATTGAACAAATAAATAGATAAATAAATAACTAAATAACTAACCGAATGAATAGATAATCAAGTAAATAATTAAAAAAATAAATAAATAAATAGATAAGTAAATGAATAGTCAAATACATAGTAAGTTTAAGTCTAAGATAGTTTAGAGGAAGGGCGAAAGAGCACGCCTAGGACTAATGCGGAGGAGATGGTGCGATCCTCGAAGCATTGGGCTTTAAAACAAATGGGAGGAAAGTCAAGGCCAAGATGATTCTCTATTGGACCTGATTTTCCACCGAACAAAATAGTTAAAAAACGCCTTTTAATTTTCTGTGAAACTCCGAATTTTTAACTAGGAGAGTCAGTCGTGAAATTGGGTCCAAAGTGGACGGTTGAATAATAAGCATAATAGTAGAAAATTAGAGTCGGCTGGTAGCCACTCTACATTAGAAAATTAAAGCTGCAAAAGTTCACCAAAAGGAAAGTTCACAGAAAAGGGAAAGGACCATACTACTATTTAATTGTTCTACACATAACATAAGCTGTAACCGAGTAAGCCAGAAATTTATCTTGCTTATAATTTCTCTTTCAATATAAACCTATAAAATCGAAGAATTAGTATTATAACTCTCATTCAAATTTTCACCGATCCCCGGTCGATTAGTCGCAAGACTAGGACCGAATATTTAAATACATCCGATTTTGAAGTGGGTAGAGACTTTCCCTCATAATTTGCCATCCTGAACACCGTTGGCATATTATAGTCAGAGCTCAAAGCCTGCTTCTGCTGTACATCCAACATAACAAAATAATGGAATGATATAATTTTTATAAATATGAAATATAAAATGACATAATTTTTATAAATAAAAAGTATGGAATAATGAAATAAATTGATCAAATTATATACATGAATAAATAATAAAAATTAATGATAAAATATAAGGTGAAATATAAAATTTAGTATTGTGGAAAGTATAAAATAGAATTTTAAAATATCTTTAAATGGTAAAGATATTTGTTATTATGAAAAAAAATCGGTCTATCGGTTGAACCTGCAGGCCAGCCCCAAAACTGCCCACAGTATTCGAGCTCCTTGAGCTAAATTATAAAAATATAATTTAGAATATTTTTAAATAATTATTGAATTATTAAAAGTGGTAACACGACAATTGACCTGATGCCAAAATACCCGCGACAAAATACCCGATGCCAAAATACCTAACGACAAAACACCCGCAATCTAAAACACCCGCCACACGGTGTGGCGCTTTTTGGGATCAAAACTATTCATTCCCGCGACAGTTCATCCTTTGACAACTTATCCCCGACAATTCATCACTTAATTCTAACACTTTTAATGAAAATCTACAAAATTTTTACTAAAAATCAATTGAAGAAAAAAAAAGAAAGAAGAAAAAAAATCTTTTTTTTTTTTCGTGAGAAAAGAGTCTCTCAATAAGAGGGTCCAGGGACGAAGTCCCGACAGGGTTTAAGGACTTATTGCAACTCATGATCTTTTTTTATGTATGGGTATAACTTTTAATTGAACAAACACAAAATTCATGAAAAAAAGGCGCTATTTTCCATACTATTTTGAGGTGTTCCAATCGATTTCAAAATCTTATCTGATCTAAAATTCGATAAAATGCGTGGATTGCCACCTTAACCGTCTCAATTGGTCAATTCGTTTAAGAGATATCGTTGGAGAAAAAATGGTAAAAATCGTTCTTTTTTTCGAGAACAAAGGCATCCGAAAGTATTTTTGAGCTCAATGAGCTTGAACACTTATTCACAACAATGTTTTCGAGCTCAAGGACCTCGAAAATAGCGGGAAGTCTTAGGGCTGGCTCGCAGGGTCAATCGATAGACTGAATAAATTGTCTTGGTCTCAAAAAGCGTCACACCGCGTGGCGGGTTTTTTTAGATTGAAGGTTTTTTGTCGGGAGTATTTTGGTTTGCGGATGTTTTGTCGTCGAGTATTTTGACCCGGGTATTATGTCGTCCGGTCAAATGTCGGGCGGTCCGGCAATACAATGAACAAACGAATAAATACAGGAGTTGCTGATTATTATTTCGATCGTATTAGTAATTATTTAAGTAGGCTCGCATCTACGGTAGCAATTTGAAGTTTAATTATTTCATAAGATCAAAATAGCTAGTAATTATTATTTGTATTGAAATATTCTTATAAAAAATATGTATTTAACTAATTATAACACGTGGGTATACTTTGTATATGGTTAATCATCTTGATATATATGTTAATAAATTCAATAAATTTTTCTCATAAACACAATAAAATGTGTAAAACTATTTAGTATATAAATTGGTTTATGCATTGATATGAAACGGATGATTATTATTATTATTATTATTATTATTATTATTATTATTATTATTATTATTATTATTATTATTATTATTATTATTATTATTATTATTTCTTTTTTTTTAGTTAAATGCTCAGGGGGTTATCCCCGGTAGTCCGACTCTACCGAGGGCCTCATCTGAGCGCCAAATCATTACTGCTGCGATGCTTCATCAACAAGATGATCAGCATGCGCAGCAGGCCAAGTTTCGTTGCCTTAGGAGACGGAGGGATCCGAGAATAACAGCCTTTTGCATCCGCGATGCCAAAAACTCAACTTGCGGAGAACAATTATTATTATTATTATTATTATTATTATTATTATTATTATTATTATTATTATTATTATTATTATTATTATTATTATTATTATTATTATTATTATTATTATTATTATTATTATTATTATTATTATTATTATTATTATTATTATTATTATTATTATTATTATTATTATTATTATTATTATTATTATTATTATTATTATTATTATTATTATTATTATTATTATTATTATTATTATTATTATTATTATTATTATTATTATTATTATTATTATTATTATTATTATTATTATTATTATTATTATTATTATTATTATTATTATTATTATTATTATTATTATTATTATTATTATTATTATTATTATTATTATTATTATTATTATTATTATTATTATTATTATTATTATTATTATTATTATTATTATTATTATTATTATTATTATTATTATTATTATTATTATTATATTATTATTATTATTATTATTATTATTATTATTATTATTATTATTATTATTATTATTATTATTATTATTATTATTATTATTATTATTATTATTATTATTATTATTATTATTATTATTATTATTATTATTATTATTATTATTATTATTATTATTATTATTATTATTATTATTATTATTATTATTATTATTATTATTATTATTATTATTATTATTATTATTATTATTATTATTATTATTATTATTATTATTATTATTATTATTATTATTATTATTATTATTATTATTATTATTATTATTATTATTATTATTATTATTATTATTATTATTATTATTATTATTATTATTATTATTATTATTATTATTATTATTATTATTATTATTATTATTATTATTATTATTATTATTATTATTATTATTATTATTATTATTATTATTATTATTATTATTATTATTATTATTATTATTATTATTATTATTATTATTATTATTATTATTATTATTATTATTATTATTATTATTATTATTATTATTATTATTATTATTATTATTATTATTATTATTATTATTATTATTATTATTATTATTATTATTATTATTATTATTATTATTATTATTATTATTATTATTATTATTATTATTATTATTATTATTATTATTATTATTATTATTATTATTATTATTATTATTATTATTATTATTATTATTATTATTATTATTATTATTATTATTATTATTATTATTATTATTATTATTATTATTATTATTATTATTATTATTATTATTATTATTATTATTATTATTATTATTATTATTATTATTATTATTATTATTATTATTATTATATTATTATTATTATTATTATTATTATTATTATTATTATTATTATTATTATTATTATTATTATTATTATTATTATTATTATTATTATTATTATTATTATTATTATTATTATTATTATTATTATTATTATTATTATTATTATTATTATTATTATTATTATTATTATTATTATTATTATTATTATTATTATTATTATTATTATTATTATTATTATTATTATTATTATTATTATTATTATTATTATTATTATTATTATTATTATTATTATTATTATTATTATTATTATTATTATTATTATTATTATTATTATTATTATTATTATTATTATTATTATTATTATTATTATTATTATTATTATTATTATTATTATTATTATTATTATTATTATTATTATTATTATTATTATTATTATTATTATTATTATTATTATTATTATTATTATTATTATTATTATTATTATTATTATTATTATTATTATTATTATTATTATTATTATTATTATTATTATTATTATTATTATTATTATTATTATTATTATTATTATTATTATTATTATTATTATTATTATTATTATTATTATTATTATTATTATTATTATTATTATTATTATTATTATTATTATTATTATTATTATTATTATTATTATTATTATTATTATTATTATTATTATTATTATTATTATTATTATTATTATTATTATTATTATTATTATTATTATTATTATTATTATTATTATTATTATTATTATTATTATTATTATTATTATTATTATTATTATTATTATTATTATTATTATTATTATTATTATTATTATTATTATTATTATTATTATTATTATTATTATTATTATTATTATTATTATTATTATTATTATTATTATTATTATTATTATTATTATTATTATTATTATTATTATTATTATTATTATTATTATTATTATTATTATTATTATTATTATTATTATTATTATTATTATTATTATTATTATTATTATTATTATTATTA